>NC_065445.1:157316896-157464396 GCF_917563875.1 Diabrotica virgifera virgifera
CCCGGCGAATAGCAAAATCAAGCTTTATAACAATAAAGCTATGAAAGGCGATGTAACGGAATCCTTTTTCCGACAATACATCATGCAAACACCGTTTGGGCTAACCAATTCGTCTCTTACTGGAGAATACAGTAAAATGAAAAATAGATAATTGCATTTCAGTTAGATTCGAACCCCACCGGTGCCCCGACTAGTTTCGACTCATGTCAAGTCGTCATCAGGAGACACTAGGTAGGTGTTCGAAGCTAACTGATTTGCCGCTATTACTTCGTGAATTTATAAACTAAATCCACCAGAGTATACTTAGTACGACCTCTATATGTGAAAAGAGAAAATAATTATTCTCTTGGTAGCCCGGCGAATAGCAAAATCAAGCTTTATAACAATAAAGCTATGAAAGGCGATGTAACGGAATCCTTTTTCCGACAATACATCATGCAAACACCGTTTGGGCTAACCAATTCGTCTCTTACTGGAGAATACAGTAAAATGAAAAATAGATAATTGCATTTCAGTTAGATTCGAACCCCACCGGTGCCCCGACTAGTTTCGACTCATGTCAAGTCGTCATCAGGAGACACTAGTTAGGTGTTCGAAGCTAACTGATTTGCCGCTATTACTTCGTGAATTTATAAACTAAATCCACCAGAGTATACTTAGTACGACCTCTATATGTGAAAAGAGAAAATAATTATTCTCTTGGTAGCCCGGCGAATAGCAAAATCAAGCTTTATAACAATAAAGCTATGAAAGGCGATGTAACGGAATCCTTTTTCCGACAATACATCATGCAAACACCGTTTGGGCTAACCAATTCGTCTCTTACTGGAGAATACAGTAAAATGAAAAATAGATAATTGCATTTCAGTTAGATTCGAACCCCACCGGTGCCCCGACTAGTTTCGACTCATGTCAAGTCGTCATCAGGAGACACTAGGTAGGTGTTCGAAGCTAACTGATTTGCCGCTATTACTTCGTGAATTTATAAACTAAATCCACCAGAGTATACTTAGTACGACCTCTATATGTGAAAAGAGAAAATAATTATTCTCTTGGTAGCCCGGCGAATAGCAAAAGCAAGCTTTATAACAATAAAGCTATGAAAGGCGATGTAACGGAATCCTTTTTCCGACAATACATCATGCAAACACCGTTTGGGCTAACCAATTCGTCTCTTACTGGAGAATACAGTAAAATGAAAAATAGATAATTGCATTTCAGTTAGATTCGAACCCCACCGGTGCCCCGACTAGTTTCGACTCATGTCAAGTCGTCATCAGGAGACACTAGGTAGGTGTTCGAAGCTAACTGATTTGCCGCTATTACTTCGTGAATTTATAAACTAAATCCACCAGAGTATACTTAGTACGACCTCTATATGTGAAAAGAGAAAATAATTATTCTCTTGGTAGTTTGGCGAATAGCAAAATCAAGCTTTATAACAATAAAGCTATGAAAGGCGAAGTAACGGAATCTTTTTCCGACAATACATCATGCAAACACCGTTTGGGCTAACCAATTCGTCTCTTACTGGAGAATACAGTAAAATGAAAAATAGATAATTGCATTTCAGTTAGATTCGAACCCCACCGGTGCCCCGACTAGTTTCGACTCATGTCAAGTCGTCATCAGGAGACACTAGGTAGGTGTTCGAAGCTAACTGATTTGCCGCTATTACTTCGTGAATTTATAAACTAAATCCACCAGAGTATACTTAGTACGACCTCTATATGTGAAAAGAGAAAATAATTATTCTCTTGGTAGCCCGGCGAATAGCAAAATCAAGCTTTATAACAATAAAGCTATGAAAGGCGATGTAACGGAATCGTTATATTGTCGGACGGGATATGTCGGACGGGATTGTAGACGGAATATTGTCGGAAAAAGGATTCCGTTACATCGCCTTTCATAGCTTTATTGTTATAAAGGTTGATTTTGCTATTCGCCGGGCTACCAAGAGAATAATTATTTTCTCTTTTCACATATAGAGGTCGTACTAAGTATACTCTGGTGGATTTAGTTTATAAATTCACGAAGTAATAGCGGCAAATCAGTTAGCTTCGAACACCTACCTAGTGTCTCCTGATGACGACTTGACATGAGTTGAAACTAGTCGGGGCACCGGTGGGGTTCGAATCTAACTGAAATGCAATTATCTATTTTTCATTTTACTGTATTCTCCAGTAAGAGACGAATTGGTTAGCCCAAACGGTGTTTGCATGATGTATTGTCGGAAAAAGGATTCCGTTACATCGCCTTTCATAGCTTTATTGTTATAAAGCTTGATTTTGCTATTCGCCGGGCTACCAAGAGAATAATTATTTTCTCTTTTCACATATAGAGGTCGTACTAAGTATACTCTGGTGGATTTAGTTTATAAATTCACGAAGTAATAGCGGCAAATCAGTTAGCTTCGAACACCTACCTAGTGTCTCCTGATGACGACTTGACATGAGTCGAAACTAGTCGGGGCACCGGTGGGGTTCGAATCTAGGTGAAATGCAATTATCTATTTTTCATTTTACTGTATTCTCCAGTAAGAGACGAATTGGTTAGCCCAAACGGTGTTTGCATGATGTATTGTCGGAAAAAGGATTCCGTTACATCGCCTTTCATAGCTTTATTGTTATAAAGCTTGATTTTGCTATTCGCCGGGCTACCAAGAGAATAATTATTTTCTCTTTTCAGATATAGAGGTCGTACTAAGTATACTCTGGTGGATTTAGTTTATAAATTCACGAAGTAATAGCGGCAAATCAGTTAGCTTCGAACACCTACCTAGTGTCTCCTGATGACGACTTGACATGAGTCGAAACTAGTCGGGGCACCGGTGGGGTTCGAATCTAACTGAAATGCAATATCTATTTTTCATATATATATATATATATATATATATATATATATATATATATATATATATATAACAGGTATATAATATTTGCTGAACAGTTAGGAAACAAGGCTGAAATATTGGGGTATCAGCAATCTCAAAGAAAACTCTTTATAATAGTTCCAAGCTTTCGAAAATGTTTATTTTCATCATCAGGGAAACTACAATCATAAATAGACAGTATTTAACAAATAGGCTAACTGAAATCAATAATAATTGCTATCTTTGTGTTACCAAAAATCCAGAACACCATAGTTTCCTCTCACTAAACCAGGTGTCGAGGATCCCCAAAAACACAAAAACAACAAAAAATTGTTTTGAGAAATGCAGAGTCAATACTTTCACTAAAAACACTGCACATCACAAAACAATCTTACTAAAGAGTTACTTATATGTTTGTACTTACATTATTTGAGGATGTTGAGCCTAGTTGGTAAACACTGAAATATAAAACGAAATTTTGTCCTGGTACAAATCGTATATAAAAATTAAAATTAAAAACTATATATAAAAAATTGTTCTAAAAATCGAGTATAAATTGAAAAATGGTAAAATATTTTAAAAAATGATGTATGTCAAATGGCATTTTTGAAAATGTCTAACAAATGTTATATCGATTTTTATTAAATTTTGTTTGAATTCATACGGAAACGTCACTACCACTGAATATTGACTCTGCATTTCTCAAAACAATTTTTTGTTGTTTTTGTGTTTTTGGGGATCCTCGACACCTGGTTTAGTGAGAGGAAACTATGGTGTTCTGGATTTTTGCTAACACAAAGATAGCAATTATTATTGATTTCAGTTAGCCTATTTGTTAAATACTGTCTATTTATGATTGTAGTTTCCCTGATGATGAAAATAAACATTTTCGAAAGCTTGGAACTATTATAAAGAGTTTTCTTTGAGATTGCTGATACCCCAATATTTCAGCCTTGTTTTATATATATATATATATATATATATATATATATATATATATATATATATATATATATATACATAGAAAAGAAAAATCATTGGCAAATAACTCGCAATGTGAATGTGAATACAAAATTAACAATATAAAAAGATGGAATGCAACTGCAGACACGTGTTTCTGACTCATTAGTCGTCATCAGTACAGTATAGCCAAGTTAGAAGATATTATCTTCTAACTTGGCTATACTGTACTGATGACGACTAATGAGTCAGAAACACGTGTCTGCAGTTGCATTCCATCTTTTTATATTGTTAATTTTGTATTCACATTCACATTGCGAGTTATTTGCCAATGATTTTTCTTTTCTATGTTTATAGTTGTACTCGCTTACTTAACATCCTTTATATATATATATATATATATATATATATATATATATATATATATATATATATATATATATATATATATAAAACAAGGTTGAAATATTGGGGTAGCAGCAATCTCAAAGAAAACTCTTTATAATAATTCCAAGCTTTCGATAATGTTTATTATCATCTTCAGGGAAAATTATTTGAGGATGTAGAGCCTAGTTGTTAAATACTGACATAACAATGAAATTTTGTCTTGGTAAATAGTAAATAATATAAATTAAAGTAAAAACTATATATATAAAAACTTATAAAAATCTGAGTATAAAGCGATAAAAGCTAAAATATTTTTTAAAAAATTATGTATGTCTAATTGGCATTTTACAAAATGTCTAACTATATAACTAACTGCTACCCCAATATTTCAACCTTGTTTCCTAACTGTTCAGCAAAGATTATATACCTGTTATATATATATATATATATATATATATATATATATATATATATATATATATATAGACTTTATTTTTTTATTGAGGTTGCGGTCATTTATTTCTAAGGGGCAGGGTAAGAGAAACTCTGTGTTATAATCAAACTTTCGCAAAATTTATTTGCTTCGTCAGGATTAGCTAAAATTATTATATAGTTATAAATAAATACAACGAAATGAAAGAACATTGCATAAAAATTAGTACAAAAACTTACAAGGTGAGGTTTGTTCCTTAATTTAACATTTCTACAAAACATAAAATATCTAAAAAAATCTTTATCCTAATGGTTTTCAAGTTCCAATGTTTTAATTTTTACAATTCATGATAAAAAATATGATTTAATAATTTAATTCTAAATTTGACTAGTGCCAGAAAGACACTTAAATAATGTCAAAAAGACACTCGTAGGTATTTGTTTATTTGATTTTAAGTTGTTAAGAACTAGATTTTTGATTATTACTTGCTTGTGCATTTTAAAATTTTAGAAGTTATAATATATTAAATACCAAATGAATATATAAATGAATGAATACCAAATACCCATATATATGGCATTTATAGATTTTGAAAAGGCATTCGACTCTATAGAAATAGAACACTGGGCAGTGAAACAATCACTACACAATAGCAGAGTAGATTACAGTTATACAGAACTAATCTCTAATATATACAGTAAGGCCACAATTACGATCCAACTTGAACAGAATACACATCTCATATCTATCAAAAGGGGCGTTAGACAGGGAGATACGATTTCGCCGAAACTCTTTAATGAGATGTGTATTCTGTTCAAGTTGGATCGTAATTGTGGCCTTACTGTATATATTAGAGAGTAGTTCTGTATAACTGTAATCTACTCTGCTATTGTGTAGTGATTGTTTCACTGCCCAGTGTTCTATAGAGTCGAATGCCTTTTCAAAATCTATAAATGCCATATATATGGGTATTTGGTATTCATTCATTTATATATTCATTTGGTATTTAATATATTTTTGGTTATTGGGTATTTGGTATTCAATATATATATATATATATATATATATATATATATATATATATATATATATATATATATATATATATATATATCTATAACTTCTAAAATTTTAAAATGCACAAGCAAGTAATAATCAAAAATCTAGTTCTTAACAACTTAAAATAAAATAAACAAATACCTACGAGTGTCTTTTTGACATTATTTAAGTGTCTTTCTGGCGCTAGTCAAATTTAGAATTAAATTATTAAATCATATTTTTTATCATGAATTGTAAAAATTAAAACATTGGAACTTGAAAACCATTAGGATAAAGATTTTTTTAGATATTTTATGTTTTGTAGAAATGTTAAATTAAGGAACAAACCTCACGTTGTAAGTTTTTGTACTAATTTTTATGCAATGTTCTTTCATTTCGTTGTATTTATTTATAACTATATAATAATTTTAGCTAATCCTGACGAAGCAAATAAATTTTGCGAAAGCTTGATTATAACACAGAGTTTCTCTTACCCTGTACCTTAGACTGCAACCTCAATAAAAAACTAAAGTCTACATATTGTCAGTCAATAATACCAAACTTCTTTATATATATATATATATATATATATATATATATATATAATATATAAAACAAGGTTGAAATATTGGGGTAGCAGCAATCTCAAAGAAAACTCTTTATAATAATTTGCTTTCGATAATATTTATTATCATCTTCAGGGAAACTACAAATATAAATATACAGTATTTAACAATTAGTCTAACTAAAATCAATAAAAATTGTTATCTTTGTGCCATCAAAAATCCAAAACACCATAGTTTTCTCTCACTAAACCAGGTGTCTAGGATCCCCAAAAACACAAAAATAACAAAATATTGTTCTGAGAAATGCAGAGCTAATACTCTCACTAGAAACACCGCATACACAGAACAATCTTACTAAAAAGTTATTTATATGTTTTGGTACTTACATTATTTGAGGATGTAGAGCCTAGTTGTTAAATACTGACATAACAACGAAATTTTGTCTTGGTAAAAGTAGTAAATAATATAAATTAAAAGTAAAAACTATATAAAAACTTATAAAAATCTGAGTATAAAGTGATAAAAGCTAAAATATTTTTTTAAAAAATTGTGTATGTCTAATTGGCATTTTACAAAATGTCTAACAAAATGTTATGGATGTTTATTCATTTTTCTTTGAATTCATACGGAAACGTCACAACCACTGAACCAATTACAATTTTTGATAAATTTCTAATAAATTTTGAAATAGGAAAAGAGCGAAACGATAATATATATATATATATAGTGGATAAAACACCCCCGTGGGGGTAGCGCCGCCTTCACAGGCTCTCTAGATCCATGTTTTCGAGGTGGATCAGTCCTCCATTCTTCTTTGCTTAGACTGCATTACATATCCGGTTCCAGATCCTTCTGTCTCTTGCTCTTTCTTCTGCATTTCTAATTCCCATGTCCTCTAGATCTCGCTTCACCTCTTCCAGCCATTTGGACCTCGGTCTTCCTCTTCGTCTCCTACCGGCCGGAGACCACTTTGTTACTATGTTTATTATCGCCTCTTCTTCTGCTTTCCATACATGCCCAAGCCATCTCAATCTTTGTCTCTTTATTTTCCTGACTATATCTTGTCCCTTCAATTCCTCATTTATTTCATTATTTCTTCGACTCCTGTATTCACCTTCTGCCGTTTTTATTGGTCCTAATATTGCCCGAATTATTTTTCTCTCAGTTCTTCTCAAAATTTCTTCGTCTGTCTTGGTCATTGTCATCACTTCTGCTCCATACATTAATGTCGGTCTAATTAATGTTTCATAGAGCCTTAATTTAGTTGTTTTTGTTAATATCTTGCTTTTTATCATTTTTTTGTTGGCTTGGAATGCTCTATTTATTGCCCATGATTTCTCTTTTATTTCGTTTTCTCTTGTTCCATCATTTGACAGCATGACTCCTAGATACTTATATTTACTTACTTTTTCAAATTTGTATCTTTCCACTTTGACCTCACTATTGGTAGGTTTTTTTTCCTAATCTTAACATTTTTGTTTTGTTTTCGTTAATACTCAAACCCACTGTTTTTCCTTCTTGAATGAGTTCCTCTACCATTTGCGTTAATATATCTCTTCTCTTTGCCATTATCACGACGTCATCGGCATATGCTACAATTTGACCTCCTCTATTTCTGAGTGTTCCTTTGTTCATTTTTTTGGTAATATATTCTATTGCCATGGTGAATAATGTTGTGGACAAACTATCACCCTGCCTCACTCCTTTGTTTGTTTCGAACTCTTCTGTTTCCCCTATTTGCGTTTTCACACACACTCTGGTATGACTCATCGTCATTTTTATAAGTTTTCTTAATTTAAGAGGTACCTGTAGCGTTTTTAGTATTTCCAATAGTTGCTTTCTTTTGATGGAATCAAAAGCTTGTCTAAAATCTACGAAAAGTATTTCTAAGTTTATGTTAGATTCGTTCGCCTTCTCCATTATTTGTTTTAGTATGTATATCGCATCTATTGTGGATTTTCCTTTCCTGAATCCACATTGATATTGCCCTCTTATTGTCTGTTGCTTCCTGTAATCTTCTTTGTATTATGGTTGACAACACCTTATATACTGTACTCAGTAATGTTATTCCCCTGTAATTTTGACATTCTTGTTGGTTTCCCTTTTTATGTATCGTTATTATTTGCCCTGTTTGCCATTCTTTTGGCATTTTCTCTTCTTTCCAGATGTTTACTATCAGTTTGTGTATTTCCCTATGCAACGGTGCTCCTCCTAATTTTATGAGATCGCTGTTTATGTTATCTTTCCCGGGTGCTCTTCCGTTTTTGTTATTTTTAATTATTTCGATTACTTCTTCGAGTGTTGGCTCATTCGTTCCATTATTTTCCCACTCTTCCTCCATTTCTGTAATCTCTTCTGTTTGATTTTCTGCCAATAACTCCTTGGTTCTATCCAGACTTCCATATATGGTTGATCTTGTGTTACTATTTGCCCTTGTTTATTTTTAACTCCACTTACTTTTGGTTTGAAACCTCTATTCTGTTCTCGGTTTTTTTTGTAGAATTTCTTGGTGTTCTGAGTCTTACTTTCCGCCTCAATTTCCTCTAACTGACGTTCCATGAATTTTCTCTTATGTTGTCTTATTATTAGGTTGCTTTCCTTTCGTTTTTGTTCGTATATGTCTCTATGTTCAATTTTATGTGTCCGCATCCACTGATTTCGTGCTTTTACTTTTTCTTCAACTGATTCTTTACATTCTGTATTGAACCAGTCCTTCTTTTTTGTGATTTGCTTCGTCCCTAGTGTAGTCTCCGCCGTGTGGTTAATTGCTTTTTTAATATCCCCCCATATTTCTTCGATATCATCTCTATCCTTATTCAGTGCGGCAATTCTTTTACCTATTTCATCTCCATACTTTTGTATCTCTTTTGCTTCATTCAATTTTTCGATATTCCACCTCTTATTCCTCTGTTTCTGCCTTCTCATTACTTTCATCTTTTGTCTCAGCTTTGCTACCACCAGGAAATGGTCTGAATCTCCGCATGCACCTCTGTAGCTTCTCACATCCATTATATGTACTTGATTGTCTTCTTTTCGATATTAATATGTGGTCTATTTGTGACTCTGTTTTTTGGTCTGCAGAAACCCATGTGACTTTGTGTTTTCTTGGATGCTTGAACATTGTACTGCTGATAGACATATTGTTTCCTGTCGCCATGTTGCACATTATGTGCCCGTTGTCATTCGTTTTCTCATGTATTGTATGTTTGCCCGCTATTTGCTGTATATAATCCTCCTTTCCTATTTGTGCATTAAAATCGCCCAATATTAATATCACATCTTCTTTTGGTATTTTTTCTAGCTCTTCTTCCATAGTGTCGTAGAAATAATCTTTTTCCTCCTCTTTCGCATTTTCTGTCGGTGCATAAACATTTAGTAGGGATATGTTTGTCGGTTTAGCTTCAATCCTTAGGTAGGCTATTCTTTTGTTTATTAGTCTGACTTCCATTATTTTGTCTTTTCATATTTCCAGTTACTATGAATCCTACTCCATGTTGTCCTTGCTTTTCTTCCCCTGAGTATATAAAGGTACCATTCTTTTGATCTATTTGTCCTTTCCCTTTCCATCGAATTTCCTGCAATGCTGCTATTTCTATGTTGTACTGTATCAGAGCTGATGTTATTTCTTCCAGTTTTCCTGTTCTAAGTAATGTTCTTATATTCCATGAAGCTATTCTTATAACACCACCTTCTCTTTTTTTCTTTTTTGTATTACCCTTCTTACTTTCTTTCTTTTTGCTAATCTTGCTTGTTCTCATGTCCTTTTGTATCATTGCCTTGTCCATTTTCGTTCTGTTGTCGTCATAATGTGTTTCCGTTCCAATTCTAGTTTTTTAATGTTTGAGTTTCGTTTACTTTCTTTATTTTTTCTCTTGGACCTAGTTCTGTGTCTCCGTGTGGTGATCTTTCACTCGTTGTTCTTGTTCCCGTTTTATTCTTTGTAGTTTCTGCCATATTATCCTCTCTAAAATCTTCGGAATCGCTGTTCCATCTTTTGACCTGGTCTATATCATACCCGTCTCCGTTAATTATTAACTTGTTATATTTAATCTTTGCGTTGTACACTTTCATCCTTGCCTCTTTTATGTGTTTTATAAATATTTTGCGTTGTTCGATTATGGTTTTTGGATAATCTTCATTAACAAACCATTTCGATCATTTTAATTTCCATGTAGCTTTAAGAATTTCCGTTCTTTTATTCCCACTTCTTAACTCTACCAGGACTGGTCTTTCAGAATTTCTAGTTTTGTCTCCTATTCTTCTAATGTCTGTGAACTCTTGGTTGGCTTTGCAAGGTATTTCCATTTTGTTAATGATGTCTTGTACTTTGTTTACCAACATTTGTGTGTCCTCATCGCTTGTTTCTTCAATGCCGTGTATTATAAGGTTTTTCCTCTTCATATCTCTTTCTATTTGGTCTATTCTATTTTTCTGCTGATGCAGCTCTTGTTTTAGAAGCGCATTTTCATTGTTTAGTTCCTGATTCGTATTTCTTAGTTGTTCAAGCTCACTTTGGATTCCATCTAATTTTTTTTCTATTCTCATACCTCTTTCTTCCATTTTATCTTATTTTTCCCGCAGTTCCTTTATAAATTCCTCCATTTCTTCTTAGTCAGAGTTTCCACAAGTTCGGCGTCTCCCGTACAGTTCGTGTTAAATACCTGCTCAATCCAGCCCCAACCCGTACGAGAGCTAGCTTACTTGCTTCTTTCTCTCTTTTCTGTATTTCGACTACTTCTGGAGCCGCCTCTGTATTTTGGCGTTTACACTGAAAGGCGGCACAAATAGTGAAAGCGGTTTCCGCTAGCGGGCAAACCGCGCGGTTCTCGCGCGCGTGTATGGTAACACAGTGAAGACGGGTAAAAGCGAGAGAGATCGTTCAAATCTGGCAGTTGCGTCTACTACTTGTAGCAAAATGTCGTCTTCCGATGATGATATAATTGCTTTAGATTCTGTTTTGACTAAACTGAAAAGAAAGAGAGTTGATGTACATCCTATTAATCGAGAAAGATTAATTTATGGAGATTATCATCATCTATTTCAAAAATTAAAAGATAATGAACGATTCTTCCAGTATATGAGAATGACTCAAGAGACTTTTAAATATATTTTGGAGAAAGTGGAGTATCGTTAAAAACAATATTAAACGCTCAACTTACAGTCAACCAACAGAATATCGAAAGAGTTGAGAATATACATATCTGGGTACGAATTTAAATAGCGAATGGGACTACTCAGAAATTAAACAGCGAATAATAAAAGCGAAAGCAGCATACTTTAGAATGAGACCCATTTTCAACAGTCGAGACATATCATTAAAAACAAAATACCGTCTGTTGAAATGCTATATATTCACAGTTCTGCTCTACGGAATGGAAGCTTGGACACTAACTGTTACATCTATGAATCGGCTCGAAGCTTTCGAAATGTGGTGTTATAGGAGCATCTTACGTATATCCTGCGTTGACCGAATTACTAACGTGGAATTCCTGCGTAGAATGGGGAAAGAGTGTGAATTTCTCATAACCATCAAAACAAAAAAAAATAGAATATCTAGGACATGTAATGAGAAATCAAGAACGTTACGGCCTTCTCCAACTGATTCTCCAAGGGAAGGTATGTAAATGGTAAAAGAGGACCGGGAAGAAGACGCATTTCCTGGCTTCAAAATTTACAAAAGTGGTATAATACCACTACCACTGAACTGTTCCGCGCTGCGGTAGAGACAAAGTCAAGATAGCCATGATGATCGCCAACATCCGGAACGGATAGGCACTTTAAGAAGAAGAAGGAGTATCGTTTAATTAAAAACTGGTGTAATTTACATAAGCAGGCTATCCTTCCGGAAGAAAGGCTTGTTATAACATTGAGGTAAGTAGTTTTGTTGTAAATTTATTTTTCAAGTACTGATTTAGTTAATAGTTAATACTGGAATGGTTTTAGAAATACCTAAGTCACACAGAATTACGGTTTCAATAAGATTGACTTTATTACTTTTGTTTATTATAATGTACAATTATTTATAAAATTAATCCATGGAGAACTATTAATTCTTATTATAAACGAGCGAATAAACTAAATTATCATTGCAGTAAACATTAAAACCGCGCGGAAAAAACTAAATTCTCATTCTAGCAAAAGCGGTCAGGTGGGTTCAGGCGGTTGGCCTGTGCGGACCTGCTTTGACTATGTTCGTGTACATTTAAAGACGTGCATTCTTTTTGAAAACGTTTAAAAGCGAGTCCCGCTAGCGCGCCTCCACTGTGTGCGCCGACTTAGCGATAGTTCTTATCAGAACTTGTTTTTGTTCTCAAATTAAATAAAAATATAAAATTCAAATAAATGGAATATCCTACTTAACCTTATTGTAATAATGAAATATGGAATTTAATTATTATCTATTAATTTGCAGCACTTACTTTTGGTTATTAAGAAGCCTGTTTGTTTACTGTACATACTAGTGTTAATCACTTCAATTAAATTACTTTAGTTTCGCTAAAAATAGCCAATTTATTGCGAGTGTACGTTCAATGCTACCGTTCTCAACAATGCCAGGACCGGACTCCCGCGAAACGATAATACAAAAGTTTTAATCAATGCAAAATTGTTTCATAGTCCATGTCTTTTATTATTATGTAGTCTACACTGAAAAAATCTACAAATTACGTATCAAATTAAAGAAGAACCTGAATTATTAAATTTAAATTGGTTATTTTTGTCTAAAGTGAGCAAATAAGAATACATTTCACTGAGATGTCTTACATCTGATTTTTTGTTTATCGAATTTTCTTCTTGAAAGATAAAAGCCATTTCCAAAAAAAGTATTTTTTTATATGAGTTCTCAGAAGCTAGTACTTTAGTATGTTGATAATCCATTACATGACCCTCTTTGGAAACATTCATTTCAAAAAAAACAAGAGGGTCATGTAATGGATTATCAACATACTAAAGTACTAGCTTCTGAGAACTCATATAAAAAAATACTTTTTTTGGAAATGGCTTTTATCTTTCAAGAAGAAAATCCGATAAACAAAAAATCAGATGTAAGACATCTCAGTGAAATTTATTCTTATTTACTCACTTTAGACAAAAAGAACCAATTTAAATTTAATAATTCAGGTTCTTCTTCAGGTAAAACAATTTTGCATTGATTAAAACTTTTGTATTATCGTTTCGCTCTTTTCCTATTTCAAAATTTATTAGAAATTTATCAAAAATTGTAATTGGTTCAGTGGTTGTGACGTTTCCGTATGAATTCAAAGAAAAATGAATAAACATCCATAACATTTTGTTAGACATTTTGTAAAATGCCAATTAGACATACACAATTTAAAAAAAATATTTTAGCTTTTATCACTTTATACTCAGATTTTTATAAGTTTTTATATAGTTTTTACTTTTAATTTATATTATTTACTACTTTTACCAAGACAAAATTTCGTTATGTCAGTATTTAACCACTAGGCTCTACATCCTCAAATAATGTAAGTACCAAAACATATAAATAACTTTTTAGTAAGATTGTTCTGTGATATGCGGTGTTTCTAGTGAGAGTATTAGCTCTGCATTTCTCAGAACAATATTTTGTTATTTTTGTGTTTTTGGGGATCCTAGACACCTGGTTTAGTGAGAGAAAACTATGGTGTTTTGGATTTTTGATGGCACAAAGATAACAATTTTTATTGATTTTAGTTAGACTAATTGTTAAATACTGTATATTTATATTTGTAGTTTCCCTGAAGATGATAATAAACATTATCGAAAGCTTGGAATTATTATAAAGAGTTTTCTTTGAGATTGCTGCTACCCCAATATTTCAACCTTGTTTCCTAACTGTTCAGCAAAGATTATATACCTGTTATATATATATATATATATATATATATATATATATATATATATATATATATATATATATATATATATATATATATATATATGTATATATATGTATATATATATATATATATATATATATATATATATATATATATATATATATATATATATATATATATACATATATATATATGAAAGGAAACGGCAATTGCATTTTATTTCACTTCGACCACCACCGATATTCTACACGACGTGTTTCGAGCTCATGTCAAGCTCTCGTCAGGAACATCTAGGTGGATGGTCGAGGTGTAAGAAAATGCTTTTGGCCTTTCTGGTAATAATAAAATAACCAGACTTCAGTACACTTGGTACGACATCTATATGAATTAAACGAAAAGATTTCTCTGGTATACAGAAGAAATCTTTTCCGTAGCGGACGCGAAAATGTAAATTTCAAAGTCTTCATAAAAGACGATGAACGACAAAAGACACCTCTTTGTGTCACAGATTTGTCTACAAAGCCACGTTATTCGCTACACATTCGTCAATAACGGAGAAGAACCGTGATATGAAAGGAAACGGCAATTGCATTTTATTTCACTTCGACCACCACCGATATTCTACACGACGTGTTTCGAGCTCATGTCAAGCTCTCGTCAGGAACATCTAGGTGGATGGTCGAGGTGTAAGAAAATGCTTTTGGCCTTTCTGGTAATAATAAAATAACCAGACTTCAGTACACTTGGTACGACATCTATATGAATTAAACGAAAAGATTTCTCTGGTATACAGAAGAAATCTTTTCCGTAGCGGACGCGAAAATGTAAATTTCAAAGTCTTCATAAAAGACGATGAACGACAAAAGACACCTCTTTGTGTCACAGATTTGTCTACAAAGCCACGTTATTCGCTACACATTCGTCAATAACGGAGAAGAACCGTGATATGAAAGGAAACGGCAATTGCATTTTATTTCACTTCGACCACCACCGATATTGTCAGGAACATCTAGGTGGATGGTCGAGGTGTAAGAAAATGCTTTTGGCCTTTCTGGTAATAATAAAATAACCAGACTTCAGTACACTTGGTACGACATCTATATGAATTATACGAAAAGATTTCTCTGGTATGCAGAAGAAATCTTTTCCGTAGCGGACGCGAAAATGTAAATTTCAAAGTCTTCATAAAAGACGATGAACGACAAAAGACACCTCTTTGTGTCGAGAGCTTGACATGAGCTCGAAACACGTCGTGTAGAATATCGGTGGTGGTCGAAGTGAAATAAAATGCAATTGCCGTTTCCTTTCATATCACGGTTCTTCTCCGTTATTGACGAATGTGTAGCGAATAACGTGGCTTTGTAGACAAATCTGTGACACAAAGAGGTGTCTTTTGTCGTTCATCGTCTTTTATGAAGACTTTGAAATTTACATTTTCGCGTCCGCTACGGAAAAGATTTCTTCTGTATACCAGAGAAATCTTTTCGTTTAATTCATATAGAAGTCGTACCAAGTGTACTGAAGTCTGGTTATTTTATTATTACCAGAAAGGCCAAAAGCATTTTCTTACACCTCGACCATCCACCTAGATGTTCCTGACGAGAGCTTGACATGAGCTCGAAACACGTCGTGTAGAATATCGGTGGTGGTCGAAGTGAAATAAAATGCAATTGCCGTTTCCTTTCATATCACGGTTCTTCTCCGTTATTGACGAATGTGTAGCGAATAACGTGGCTTTGTAGACAAATCTGTGACACAAAGAGGTGTCTTTTGTCGTTCATCGTCTTTTATGAAGACTTTGAAATTTACATTTTCGCGTCCGCTACGGAAAAGATTTCTTCTGTATACCAGAGAAATCTTTTCGTTTAATTCATATATATATATATATATATATATATATATATATATATATATATATATATATATATATATAGTGATTTTTTGAATAACGGCAATTCGGTCAGATGAAATAAAACTCTATTTGTTCTAGGTCTCAATATTTCGTCACTATTTGGTGACTTCTTCAGGAGAAAACTGTAAATTTATTAAGATTTAATATGGACAAAAGACAAAACATTTCATTACTTACAACTATAAGAGTGATAATTTAAATTCGTTTAACATATTATATTGAACATTGACTTGAGAAATGACTGATGTTATTTTGACATATATTTCGGAGTTATGGTAACTGCAATATATTTTATGTTAATAGAATATTGTCTAATATTGAAAAAAAAATTATTTTTTATTTTTAGTGAATACGTCAAAGTAAACAAGAAAAAGTATTTGCGAAATTTTAAGGTGGAAAGGTAATAGTAGACAAATGAAAAAGGACTTGAAGTATTTTAAATTGACTATAAAATGTAATCGATGGTACGTAATGAGTTAGTGTAAGACTGGTATTCAGAACTTGAATAAAAATAAGGTAGATTCATTGTTAGTAGATTAATTGAGTAATTTGTTTGTATTTTTTAAATTTTGGGAAAGAATGTTATGAATTACTTAGAATATTACAGTAGATATTACTCAAATGGTTAGTGTCAGTCTTATAATTAATTGATTCTGGAGTTTTGTTAATATGTACCATCTCAAGGAAGAGTCGTTTTTTATAGTTGTCAACTTGTTCCAAAATTTTTACATTATTAAAATCAAATTTATGTCCTGTATTTAAGTGGTGATATTTAAAAAAATATCTTCAAAAAATCACTATTTAACACAGTACGGTCGAAAATATTTGTACAAATATATATATATATATATATATATATATATATATATATATATATATATATATATATATATATATATCGATATGAAAAAAGAAATCTTTGCTGGCAATGTTATAAAACAAGGTTTATTATTGGGGAATTCAGCAAGTTCTAGGTGAAAGAAAACACTTTTTACTTGTCCAAGCTTTCTATTTTTTTTTATTATTATTTTTTTTTACTTTCAAGAAATATTTATAATTTAAAAAACAATTGTAAGATCTATCCATCAATGTAAAAAAATTTTTTGAAAACATCATAATTTAGAACTTTATAAGATTTTTGACAAAAAAATTTACTTTTTTAACACCTTTTGTGAACAACCACAACTTACTGTAAGTTTTGTAAGGTCCTGTAACATAAAATTACCATCATATATTTTATATTGCAGTTTACCCTGACGATGGGAACAATTTATTAAAGTTTCCGAAAGCTTGGACAAGTAAAAAGTGTTTTCTTTCACCTAGAACTTGCTAAATTCCCCAATAATAAACCTTGTTTTATATATATATATATATATATATATATATATATACTCAGTGATCAAAAGATACAAAGTTGGTTCACCGACCAATCGTTACATATATATATATATATATATATATATATATATATATATATATATATATATATATATAAATTTTGTAGAAGTATTTAAATTGAAAATAAAT
This sequence comes from Diabrotica virgifera virgifera, assembly GCF_917563875.1. Classification (NCBI taxonomy): domain Eukaryota; kingdom Metazoa; phylum Arthropoda; class Insecta; order Coleoptera; family Chrysomelidae; genus Diabrotica; species Diabrotica virgifera. The sequence continues at coordinate 157,334,430 of NC_065445.1, forward strand.
GTAAAACCTATTTGTGGATGGGGAAAAATTATTGATTTGGCGACCGTCAGCGACCATCATCGCTTCGGCCAAATAAATATTGTACGTATGTATACATATATTATAATGTATGTGTGTATAAATTGTGTAGAAGTATTTAAATTTAAAATAAATGTAAAACCTATTTTTGGATGGGGAAAAAAGGATTGATTTAGCGACCGTCATCGCTTCGGCGAAATAAATATTGTACGTATACATTATACATATATTATAATGTATGTGTATATAAATTGTGTAGAAGTATTTAAATTTAAAATAAATGTAAATCCTATTTTTGGATGGGGAAAAAGGATTCATTTGGCGAACGTCATCGCGACCGTCATCACTTTGGCGAAATAAATTTTGTACGTATATATATATATATATATTTTTAAAATGAAAACTTCTTTAGGGACGTTGTGCGATTTTTGGATAGGGGAAAAAGCAATGAATTCGCGACCGTCATCGCGACCGGCATTGCGACCGTCGTCGTCGCTTATGTTATATATTATGTGCATGTATATATACATTGTGTAGAGGTATTTAAGTTCAAAATAAATGTAAGACAAATTGGAAAAATGAGGAGGATATAGAAATATTATGGAACACTTTTAAGGAGCTGGTGTACGCAACTGGGAGTAAAGTATGTGGGGTAACGAAAGGAAGATATCTGAAAGGTACAGCTTGGTGGAATAATGACATAAAATTGGAAGTTTCGAAGAAGAAAAAATTGTGGAAAAAGTATATAAGCAATAAAAGTGAAAGTAATTATCAAGAATATAAGGAACAGAGAATACTGGTTAAAAATAAAATTAAAGAAGCTAAGAATCGACAATGGGAAGAATTTGGAAATAAAATGGAAAGTGATAGTAAGGGGAATGCGAAGTTGCTTTATAGGACTTTAAAAAATCTAAGACAAAAAAAATCAAACGGATTAACAGGTTTAGAGGACAAAGATGGTAACATATTATTAAAAAATGAAGAGATTACCGAAAGATGGCGAGAACATTTTATGGAGTTATTAATGGGAGACAACAACGAAATAGAGAATGACAGGGAGGAGTACAATTTAAATGAACAACAAGATGATGATGACATAACATACGAAGAATACAGGGAAGCAATTTTAAAATTAAAAAATGGCAAGGCTGCAGGACACGATAATATTAAGGCTGAGCTAATTAAATATATGGAAGGAGAAGGATTACAATTACTATGGAAGATCATAAGGAGCTGTTGGCGTACCGGATGCATACCTAGATATTGGACGCTTGCAACTATTCTACCATTACACAAAAAAGGCGATAAACATAAGTGTTCTAACTATAGAGGAATATCATTGTTGGTAGTTGCTAGTAAAATCTACGATATAATACTAGAGAAAAAGCTGCGAGAAAAGATCGAGGCCACACTGGATGACAGCCAATGCGGCTTTAGGCCAGGGCGAGGTACAACCGATCTCATATTCACGGTGAGACAGTTATCAGAAAAAGCCCTAGAGCATAACAGTAAGTTGTATCTCTGTTTTGTGGACTTGGAAAAAGCATTTGATCGGGCGCCACGTAACAAGATCTGGGAAATATTAAACCGTAGAAATGTGAAACCGAAGTTAATCCAAGCAATAAAGAGTATATATAAATGTACACGTAATATTGTAAGAACGAACAATTGCTCATCTCTTGAATTCTACACAAGGACAGGTGTAAGACAAGGTGGTGTTCTGAGTCCTTTGTTATTTATCACTCTAATGGACGAAATTGCAAAAGAATGCAGGGGTAAGGTAAAAAGAACTAGGGTTGGGGTGTATAAACTTCAACAAGTTTGCGTGTCAGAGTTGATATATGCCGATGACCTGGTTATTGTGGCAAAATCAGAAAAAGACTTGCAAGTAAATGTGAATGTTTGGAATGAAGCCTTTAAGAAATTTGGGATGAGAATAAATATTGAAAAAACAGAAGCTTTAGTAATATCGAAAACACAAGAAAATATAAATGTTAAGTTGAATAATGAGACCATTACACAAGTTGAGGACTTCAAGTATCTAGGATCAACAATGAATGGGCAAGGAAATATAGAACCAGAAATAAACAGCAGGGTAATGAGTGCAACAAAATTATACTATGCACTAAATAAAAGTTTTATTAGGAAGAAAGAAGTAAGCCTGAAAACAAAAATGAAAGTATTTCAAACCGTATACGAGCCGGTGCTACTCTACGGTAGTGAAACGTGGACAGTGAACGACAACATCCGTAGTAAAATCCAAGCATGCGAAATGCGATATTTACGTGCGGTATCCGGGGTGACCAGACGTGATCGTATAAGAAATGAAGACATACGTGAAAGGTGCGGTGTTGGAAGGACCTTAGACAGACTTGAAACGAAACAGTTATCGTGGTTCGGACATATGGCGAGAATGAGTGAAGGTAGAACTGTAAAGAGGGTATGGAAAGCGGCATCTGACAACAAACGAAGAAGAGGCAGGCCAGCAAGAACGTGGAATGCAAATATTGGAAAGGCTTGCGGAAAAAAGAAATATTGGGTGGAGAGAAGCAGAAAGACTAGCTACCGACCGAAAGGCATGGAGACGTCTCATTTCTCCACTTACCTCGACACCGTAAGGTACAAGAGGACGGCTTAAGTAAGTAAGTATAAATGTAAAACCTATTTTAGGATGGGGAAAAAGGATTGATTTCGCGACCATCATCGCGACCATCATCGCGACCATCATCGCGACCGTCATCGCTTCGGCGAAATAAATTTTGTACATAATATATAGGTATATTATGTGTAGGTTTATATAAATTGTATAGAAGTATTTAAATTTAAAATAAATGTAAAACCTATTTTAGGAAGGAGAAAAAGGATTTATTTCGCGACCGTCATGTCCTCGGCGAAATAAATTTTGTACGTATAATTATTATGTGTACGTATACAGAGTGAGGCAGATAAAGGGCCTATTAAAAATATCTCGAGAACTAAAGGTAAAAGAATCATGAAAATTGGAATACAAGGGTTTTGATGTATGAACTATTTAATGTAAATATTTTGGTCTCTTTGTTACTTCCGGTTATACCGGAAGTTGATTATAACTTCGTTTTTTTAAATGGGGCACCCTGTATATTTTTACATTTTTAGATTCTGCTCGATGTCTTCTTTCTTGAAATATGAGGTTTTGTAATATTATACAGGGTAGTTTAAAAGATAATTAAGGCTTTTTATAAATTTTGTGGCAAACTTCACACCCTGTAGAATTGTACTGATTTGATATGAAAAACTCCATTTATGTTCAAGTGATTTTTAATATAGTCTATTATTATTAAAAATTAATAATATAGCGAAATGTTTAATTTTAGTATACAGGGTTGTTTGAAACTCGGAATGAGTATTTTCTGAGTTTTCTTAAATGGAACACCCTATATTTTTGTGTTGTAATGAAATGATATTTTAAACTACTTTTTTATTTCTTAAGCATTCCCTATACCTAACTGCTTTAATTTGTAAGTTATTCGTAGTTCTTTAAGCCAAACATTAACTGCAACAAAAATTACGTGAAATTTTATTAGGTTGGCCGTGAAAATATTCAATCATAAATAATTTTTCGAAAATAAACACATATTAATCTTGACTGACCCTTAATTTATTAATACTGGTTAATATATCAAAATACCTACGTAGGTAAATAAGATTGTTGGTGCGTTTAATATTAATAAAAACATACAATATTCTATCTAGTTGGCTATGACTTTGACACTAAATATGCTTAAACTAAAATAAGATTTGCTTAAACATTTTACTATTTTTGAAGTTCCAGTTGCTTTGCTACCATTACTAATATGAATTTTTCCAATGAGGAACTGATTCAGATTTTTTTTTCTAGGATAGTAGAACAAATAAAAATGTGCTACTAGCAATAAGAATTTATCGTCAGCAATTCCATGATAGATGACAACCAAAAAGAGAAACTTTTCAAAATTTACAAGAGCGGATTCAACTTCAACGAACTGGACATTTAAATTACGAGAAATCTGATCGAACAAAAACTATTATAAATGATTAAAATGAATTAAATGTTAGTGTCACTGAAAATCTGCATATTGGTATGAACGTTCTCGTAATCTAAGTGTCTATGGTTTGTTTCGAATGATTTAAGGATCATTCCAGATTAACATGTATTTATTTTCAAAAAATTATTTATGATTGAATATTTTCACGGCAATCCTAATAAAATTTCACGTAATTTTTGTTGTAATTAATGTTTGGCTTAAAGAACTACAAGAACTACGAATAACTTACAAATTAAAGCAGTTAGGTATAGGGAATGCTTAAGAAATAAAAAGGTACTATAAAATATCATTTCAATACAATACTAAAATACAGGGTGTTCCATTTAAGAAAACTCAGAAAATAATCATTCCGAGTTTCAACCCACCCTGTATACTAAAATTAAACATTTCGCTATATTAATAATTTTTAATAATAATAGACTATATTAAAAATCATTTGAACATAAATGGAATTTTTAATAGCAAATCAGTACAATTCTACAGGGTGTGAAGTTTGCTACAAAATTGCACTGCAGGCGGGCGCCCCTGTTTGGGAGGCGCCAGAATGAGCTTTTTTTCTGCTGGTGTTATGCAAAATACTAAAATGGAAAAATTCATTTTCTAAATGTGGTTTAAATTCATCATAATACCCTAATCTGTGCTTCCTAGTTTTGCATATCACACATGTAAAATATACAAAAATATACAAAATATGCAATGCCGCATAGATTTCTTGCCATTTAGATATATAATTTATTGGTCAAAGACCCTATTTCAACCAAACAACTTTGCTTTTAATGAGAATGATTTGTTTATTTTCTTCAAATTTCTTGCAAGTTGTTAGTTTTGTAACAGCAGTCATGAGAGGAAATGAATATGATTTCTAAATAGTAAAATAAACAAGATTGTGATACTGGTTTCTTGCCCCCTGTCTAATTTAAGCATTATGTACCTATTAATAGGTATCAAGTTAAGTATTAATCCCATAAAAACATAATATTTAAAATAAAGATTTTATATAAAATTTAGTTTAGTGCTCTTTAAACAAGCTCCACACTCTCGGCGAAGTTACTTCGCCAAAGTTGACCGAAGTTCGAAGTACCCTCTCTACACAGTCGTTCGAAGTGCGATACCGACAAAGAGCGGTGCGATACCGACAAAGATCCCTTTGACTCGGACGCGCCAGACCGACAGAGAATGGAAGTAAAACGAAGTAAGGCAAAGTTGCACAAGGTGGCCGTCTACACTCTCGTACTTGTTGAACCTCGATAGACTTCGGCGAAAGTGAAGTGCGGGCTTTAGATTTAGTATTATTTCATGTGATTATAATACAGAATAGTTTGTCAGTTGTACTCTGCAGTTAAAGAATCTAGTGTTGCATTCAATTAATATAAAATTATATTTGTTATATTTGTATTGTAAAAAGTACTCAGTACTATTATTAAATTACGGTTTCACATTAGTGCAGAAGCATAATCTTGAGGTTTTAAAGTTATTATTTTTATTTATTGGAATAAAATTGGATCCAAAACAAATTATCTGGGGCACAAATCAAAAAAGAAGAGCCGAAAAACAAGAAATAAAAAAACAATGTTAGTTGTCTTACCCAATTACTTAAAAAAGTTAAAGTGAAGTTGTTTTGTCAGATGATGGGTCCAATAAAACTGTAAGCGAACTTTATTTCCCGGGGACATTTGCGGATAGCGGGACACCGACTTAAGTCGGTGCCTCGCTGCCCTGAACACACATTTTTAGGACACAAGTCCAAAATCAAGTCATTAATAGGGAGAAAAGCTTTTCTAGCTGCCTCTAAAATCAGGTGGTTTAACCACATAAAGAGGATGTCCCATTACCCAGGGCATCCAAGGTAACGTTCACTACAAAACCTCCTCATTCGTTATGTACTGCGATGGGGAGGGGTGGTGGTATAGCTTCTGGGTCAGATAGATACAATTCCAGGTTATTGGCGGTCAGATAGGTACCACTCCAGGTTACGCAGTGTGACCGGTTTGATCTTTGGACATGTGAGTCTCACTGTTCCATTAGAACATACATAATGTCCCCGAGGCTGGGGTTGTACTACGGTTATCTGTGTGTATGTGTGTGTGGGGGGGGGCGGCGCTTGTGATAGTTTTACAGGCGGGCACCTTATACCCTAGCGCCGGCACTGTGTGTACTTTTTAGATGGGGAAAAAGTATTGAATTAGCGACCGTCATGGCGACCGTCATTGCTTCGACGAAATAAATTTTTGAAGTGAACACTTCTTTAGGGACGTTGTGCACTTTTTAGATCGGGAAGCAGTATTGAATTAGTGACCGTCATCGCGACCGTCATTACTTCGACAAAATAATGTTTTGAAGTGAAAACTTTCTTAGGGACGTTTTGCCCTTTTTAAATGGGGAAAAAGTGTTGAATTAGCGACCGTCATCGCTTCGGCGAAATAAATTTTTGAAGTGAAAACTTATGTAGAAACGTTGTGCACTTTTTAGATGAGGAAAAAGTATTGAATTAGCCTCCGTCTTTGCTTCGACGAAATACATTCTTAAATACATACTCCCTAAAGAAGTTGAGAGGTTGTGCACTTTTTAGATGGGGAAAAAGTATTGAATTAGCGACCGTCATTGCTTCGAGGAAATAATGTTTTGAAGTGAAAACTTTCTTAGGAACGTTTTGCCCTTTTTAAATGGGGAAAAAGTGTTGAATTAGCGACCGTCATCGCTTCGACGAAAATAAATTTTTAAAGTGAAAACTTCTTTAGGGACGTTGTGCCCTTTTTAGATGGGGAAAAAGTATTGAATTAGCGACCGTCATCGCGACCGTCTTTGCTTCGACGAATTAATTTTTGAAGTGAAAACTGCTTTAGGGACCTTTTGCACTTTTTCGATGGGGAAAAAGTATTAAATTAGCGACCGTTATTGCTTTAACGAAAGAAATTTTTGAAGTGAAAACTTCTTTAGAGACGTCGTGCTCTTTTTAGATGGAGACAAAGTATTGAATTAGCGACCGTATTCGCGACCTCATTGCTTCGACGAAATAAATGTTTGAAATGAAAACTTCTTTAGGGACGTTGTGCACTTTTTAGATGGGAAAAAAGTATTAAACTAGCGACCGTCATTGCTTCGAAGAAATAAATTTGTGAAGTGAAAACTGTTTTAGGGACGTTTTGCACTTTTTACATAGGGAAAAAGTATTGTGTTTGCGACCGTCATCACTTTGCCGAACTAAATTTCGTACGTATATATATTATATATATGTATACATAAATAGCATAGAACGTACGCAACGCGTATATAATATAGGTATAGCACTTCTTTTTGGATGGGAAAAAATCATTGAGCTCGTAATTTAGATACTATAAGAAGATTTCACTTCTGTCGCCACTCCCATGAGTGCTTAATTTTTTTTTAATTAAGTTAATAGTATAAATGTTCTTCTTTCATAAACTGTCCGAAGTATTACTGTAGCCTCATAATTTTCTGACTTATAGTGTTGCAAAAAAATGAATTTGGGATAAACAAATTAAATAACTTTTAAACTATTTGACCAATTGCTTTGAAATTTATAATATAATTTAAGCACAAGAAGGCTCAGCATTCCGTGCAATAAGACGATTCTAACTTAATTTTTACGTAAGTTATGAACATTTATAAAATCTCAAAATTTTTGACTTTTTGCTATTTTCTAAGCAACAAATATGGATAGATATATTCAGCGAACGCCATATTGAAGTTTTTTTATGATTTATGAGTTTCTTATTCTCAAATATGTTTAGAATGCTTCACTTTTTAGTAATAGACGATAAAAGCGAACATTTACCGTTTTTTGATTTTCATTTGTTTATAACTATGTATATCATCAAAATCGGCTGCAAGGAAACATATAGTTTATTAATATAAATGTCCATACTAGAGTCCTTTTCATGAGCATTTTTCAGCGCGTCACAAATGATAGAAAGAAAGGTAAGCCCGTGATAATACCAGAGACATGTAAAAGGATAGACTTGGCTAGGGATATGCTACTCAATGGATCGGGTGTAAACGGTGGTCTAGCTATCTTGGTCTGTCGTACGAGTGTGAGCGTATCTACTAAGAAGTGGGAGTAATGGAACGACAGTGACACAGAGGCGGCAGCCATCATATCCTAGAGAGAGAAAGTTAAGCGCCGGTAGAGAGAGATAGATAGACCACCGACCAGAACTACCCCACGTTACGCTATTTTTCGGAGCTGGCCAAATCTATGTGTATAAGATCTTTGGATAATACACATTTATGACATTTATTCTAAAATGACATTTTAGTTAAATCTGACAGTTGTCACATTTTATTTGCAATTTGGCATAAAAACAAATCAATTGTGTTTATTGCATTTATAAAATGGTATTTTCTTTGATTTGTATAGTCTTATAAATTGTACAAATTATATTCGTAGATATATTATATAATTCGTAAATAATTTTTTCTTCAATTATAGCGCCATCTATCGACAACTAGAATAATTAGAATAAATGTTATAAATGTCTGTAATCACAGACGTGCCTTTTTTTCTGTCACATACAATTTATTGCGTTAGAAAGAAATCGAGAAACTGTGACGCACTGAAAAATGCTCATGAAAAGGACTCTACTTTAAAAAATTTGGTTTTGGCCTGGGGGGGGGGATGTGTCACGAGAAAAATCTTATTTCTCTGGACTACTACCTATTAATAGCTAACGGATGTTGTTTGATTTATTTTTAAAATTTTAGAAGGTTTGTCTTAAAATACAGGTACGTTACCTAAATATTACGTTACCTAAGTACTAAATGTGATACACGGCAGAATATATGGGGTGTCCCAAAAGTAGCGGGACGGTCGAATATCTCGCGAAATATACATCGGATAAAAAAACTGAAAAATACGTTCTCAATATTTTTCAAAAATCTATCGAATGACAGTAAACACGATACTCCCTCCAGATCCTGGAGGTGGGGTGGGGGTAACTTTAAAATCTTAAATAGGAACCCACATTTTCTATTGCAAATTCGGATTGCTTACGCAAAAATAAGTAACTTTTATTCGAGACTTTTTTTCGAATTATGGATAGATGGTGGTATAATCTGAAAAAACTATTTATCCTGATACCCTAGGTAAAATACAGTTCGAAATGAAAAACCAAAAAAAAACGTGTTTAATATTTTTCAAAAACCTATCGAATAACACTTAACACGACACCCCCACCCCCCACTCAAACCCATGGAGGTGGGGTGGGGATAACTTTAGATCTTAAATAGGAACCCTCATTTTTTATTGCAGATTTGAATATTTCATAAAAAAGTAAGTAAGATATTCGAGACATTTTCTAGATTTGTTGATAGATGGCACTAATAAATCGTATTTTCCAATTACAGCGCCATCTATCAACAATTCTAAAAAATGTCTCGAATAAATATTCCTTATTTTTCATGAGGAATCCAAATCTGCAATAAAAAACGGGGGTTCCTATTTAAGATTTTAAAGTAAAGAGATCAGATATAAATAGAGAACACCGAGTTAATCTCAATACGAAAAAAACAAAGTACATGGTAGTCAGTAAGCGCGAAATATTAAATACTCAGCTTTTGGTTCATCAACAACCAATTGACAGGGTGGACAGCTACACATACCTTGGTACCAACATAAACAGCCACTGTGACCACTCAAGTGAAATAAAACAACGCACAGGAAAAGCGAGATCAGCGTTCATAGCGATGAAGTCGCTTTTCAGAAGTCACGATTTACCCCTTGCTACCAACATCTCTATTATCAGATGCTATGTATTTTCTACGTTATTATACGGAGTAGAGGCCTGGAGACTTTCCAAAGCTTCTTTAAGATAACTCGAGTCATTGGACATGTGGTGTTACAGACCCATGTTAAAAATTTCGTGCGTGGATAGTGTGACTAATGTTGAGGTCCTACGTAGAATAGGCAAGGAATGCGAGATAATTAACACCGTCAAAGAGCGTAAACTAAAATATCTTGGCCATGTTATGAGGAATGGACAGAGATATGGCAAAACCTCTTATAGTCAAAGCAATAAAGCACTGAACCTCCGAAAAAAAAATGAATGCGCCAGAAAACTTTGTGACTACGAGCCATGATATAATATTGAAAAACTGCATACAAAAAATGCATTCTTAAACTGCATCTCAAACAGACAAAAAAAAAATTCAGAACTCGTCAATTATCGGCGGAAATGAGTTCAATTTTGTTACTCTGGGGTTTTTGGGGTCGCTGAAAACGAATATGGTGCCCAGGGTACCTACTGTTTATCTCGTGACTAATAATTTTTTACTAATTTTTTAATGAATTTGCCGAAAACTTCGGAAGACGAGGTAAACAGTAGGTACCCTGGGCATCAGGTACTCAGGAGATCACTTCCGATGTCGTATTCGTCGTCAGAGACCCCAAAAACCCCCGAGTAATAAATTTTGACAAATTTTTTAATGAATTTGCCCAGAGGCGGCTCTAGCCCGTGTAGCGCCCGTGTGCAGTTGATGCCCTGGCGCCCTTTTAGTTCTTGGGCCCACATATATAAAATTATTATAAATGACCACACCGTCGAAACTTTTTGTACATGTTATTTGGAAGGAGTCGGACAAATTTGGAGCTTGGCGCATTATGGTAATGGGGCGTTTGTCTGTCAAGCTGTCAAAGTTATCAATTTTATGCAAGAAAAAAATTAATAACCACATTGGTCATTTTATTTTAATCAATGGTTTTTATCATATAAACAGCGAAAACAATTTTATCGGACAAAAATATTGGGCCATATGACACGCCATGACGTCGGACACGCTAAATATGTCAAAGTTATGAAAATAATAAATTTATTACCACATGGCTAATTTTAACACAATCTACCAATCTACATTTTTACAATAATGTGGTAACCTTGTCGGACAATTTTCACGGGGCTTATGCGCAGTCGGATGCGCCGAGGATGTCAATTTCCTCGAATTTTTTTATTTAGTACCACGTATGTCATTTTTATTTTGTACTGTTTTTTTACATGTGTTATGCATATTGGATCACTTGCCGGACAATAATAATGGGTCCAAAATTTTCAAAAAATTTTCCGAAATTTTCCCTCTTGTCGCAATTTTTTTTTAAATTCGAGAAAGAAAACTACAGAACGATGTTCGTCATTGTGCAAGGAGTATTTTCCCTCTTGTCGGAAAATTTTTTGGAAAATTTTGGGTACAACTCTACGTCACGCTCTTTTAAATGTTGTACTTAGTGTGTGTACCAATTTTCAGCTAAATCGATTCAAAAGTAAACGAGAAAAACTGTTTTAAAATTTTTTTTGACAATGCCCCCTATTAAGGGCGTCGATAACCTAAAAGAATTAAGTTTTCTGTTCGTTTGCCCCAACATTTTTGTGACAATTACATTTTTTGTTTAAGAATATAATTACTTGTAACCTACTATTTCTGTCGGAAAAATGGTTGTGAATATAAAGGATTCACGAACCCAGTATAGTTTAAAAGTATAGTTATACTTTTATAGTACTAATAAAAATTAAATTTTTTGTATGTCGATTTGCCCCAATATTTTTGTCGGACACCTAGATTTTTTTATTTAGAATGTAATTACTTACAACCTCCTATTTTTGTCGGAAAAATGGTTGTAAATAAAAAAATCCAGAAAATTGACATCTTCGGCGCATCCGACTGCACATAAGCCCCGTGAAAATTGTCCGACAAGGTTACCACATTATTGTAAAAATTTTTTATGGTAGATTCTGTTAAAATTAGCCATGTGGCCAAATAAATTTATTATTTTCATAAATTTGACATATTTAGCGTGTCCGACGCGTCATATGGCCCAATATTTTTGTCCGACAAAATTGTTTTCGCTGTTTATATGATAAAAACTATTGATTAAAATAAAATGACCAATGTGGTTATAAATTTTTTTCTTGCATAAAATTGACAACTTCGTGACAGCTTGACAGACAAACGTCCCATAATACGCCAAGTTCCAAATTTGTCCGACTCCACCCAAATAACAAGTATGTACAAAAAGTTTCGACAGTGAGGTCATAAATAATAATTTTATATGTGGGCCCGAGGACTATTTGGTATGCGCGCAGTCAAAATGGAGTAGTCGAATAGGTACCTATCTAGTACTAGTACATAGGGTATAGAGGGTGTTATGTACGCTTATAATGTACACAGAAATCCAGATGTAAATAATGCAATATAAATGATGTCGGAAGCCAATAGGTATTCACAGCGTCAGAACAACCTACCCGAATCTAATCTAGGATGAACGTCGTATTTTCAGTATTACTAACAAAATCAACAACCAATTGTTAATACGGATAATTTTTGAGAAGCTCTGACTCCGCTGAAAGTCGCAATAATTGTGGCAGTAATAAAAGAAAATCTACTAGTATACTAATATCATTTTGGAAAGAAAATCTTCCTTTTAAAAGCTGCTTTACTTTATATTTACTAACTTAAATATTTTTTTTTTAATTTGCTAAGTGCTACAATCTGGTCTTTGACCAATGAGTAACTTTTTATCTATCCTATCTTACTAACTACTTAATATCTAAGAGTCACCCTTTGATGTCTTCTTAGTTGTCTTTATTATTACTGGCGCAATTTTTGATTGCGCACTATCACACAAAGCGCTGCTTTTCACTTTATCACGCACTACACCAACACGTTGTTTGCACACTTGTCGCGCAATGCTCCGCTATTAGCTTTGTCGCACACTACACCAACTCGTGAGGTTTGGTCCTCTTCAGTCTTCTTTTCTGGTTTGAGTTGTCCAGGAGCTGGATGGCCTCAATATTTTCGTGGAGAAGAAGTCTTTTTTCATGACTTTCTGCATGTTTTCGGATTTCTTTGTCGACGGGCTCCATTCGTAGATCCTTGTGGATATCGTCATTACGGCTGTACCAGGGTGCGTTAACTATGCCCCTTAATACTTTGTTTTGAAAAGTTTGTATTATTTTCAAGTTTGTCTTTTTTGTACATCCCCACAGTTGGATACCATACGTCCATACTGGTTTTATAACTTGTTTGTAGATTAGCATCTTGTTATACGTTGACAACCCTGAATATCTTCCCAGTAGCCAGTACAATTTTTTATATTTAATATTTAATTCTTCCTTCTTTTTCTTTACAACGGCTTTCCAGCGAAGCTTCGTGTCTAGGGTTAAGCCCAGGTATTTGGCTGTGTTGGCATACGGAATGTCTTGTCCATTAATTTTTATTGGTGCGTACAGAATTTTTTTATTAGTGAAATCAACATGTTCTGATTTGCTTTCATTCAATGTAATCTTCCACGTCTTAGTCCATTTTTGGAATTTGCTTATCGCATTTTGTAGTTTATTGGCTGTTTCTACGTTATCTTTACCTACTGCTAATATGGCGGTGACGTCGGCAAAGGTAGCTAAACAGTAGTTATCGAATTCTGGTAGATCACATGTATAAAGGAGATATAGGACCGGGCCCAATACGCTACCCTGGGGGACTCCGGCTTTTATTTCTTTAAGTTCAGAATAAGCATCATCTTGCTTGATTCTGAAATATCTATCAGTTAAGTACGATTTAATTATGTCTGTGTATGATTTTGGAAGAATAGTCTCTAATTTATGAAATAGTCCTTCATGCCAAACTCTGTCAAATGCCTGGGCAACATCAAAGAATAAAGCTGAACAAACTTTTCTTTCCTCTAGTGCATTTTCTATAATATCGGTGACTCTGTGGAGTTGGACTATAGTTGAGTGTTTTTGCCTAAAACCAAACTGGTGATTTGGAATTAATTTTTTGTTTACTATAATTGGTTGCAATCTTCTGAGGAGAAGTTTTTCAAATAATTTAGACATTGTGGGTAGCAGTGATATTGGTCTATAGGAAGAGGTTATATGTGGTGGTTTGCCTGGTTTTGGTATCATTACTATTTCCGCCACTTTCCACAATGAAGGAATATTTTAATCTGATCGCAGCATTAATTAAATAGGTCAACTTGACAATTGCTTTTCTTGGGAGCTGTTTTAATATTTGTCCTGTTATTAAATCAAAGCCAGGAGCTTTTCTCGGGTTTAAATTATACTTGATTTCTTTTATTACTTCTTCTACAGTTACTGGCATTATGTTCTCTTCTTCTTGCAAATAGTTGCTCTGTAATGCTTCTTCTTCTTGTTGTTGTTGATGCGGTTGAAATATTTTTTCTAGATGTGTAGCAAAGCATTCTGCTTTTTGTTCGCTGCTTCTAGCCCAAGTGCCGTCTTCTTTTTTTATGGGTGGTATTTGCATCATTGGTCTTTTTAATCCATTGGTTGCCTTCCATAGTGAGTATTCTGTGGATCTTTCATTCGTTAGGTTGTTTAAGTATGTCCTAATGGATTTTTCTTTAAATTCTTTTATCTCTCTTTTTAGTTGTTGGGTGAGATTATTTACAATTGTTTTATCTTGAGGAGCTCTACTTTGGAACCATTTTCGTCTTGCTTTCCGTTTTTCGTATACCAGCGTTCTAATTTCTGCCGGGTAGTTGCATCCTTTTAGGCGTCTTTTGATGTCTGGAGTACATTCCCAAGATATTCTTTGGATGTCTTTATTGAATTGGTCAACTTTTTTTTCAATGTCTTTTACGGTTCTAAGAGAAACGTTTAAATTAATTGTTTCTTCTAGCATTTGTCTGAAGCTTGTCCAGTCGGTGTACTTATTAGTTAGCGAAGGGTTATTTTCTTTATATATTATGTTTTCGCTTAGTGTTAGTGTTATTGCTGTATGGTCAGAACATAACTTATGACATTCATCTATTTTCAGGTAGTTTTGCGATATATTTTTGGTTATGAAAAAATCAATTAGGTCAGGTATCTTGTTGGGGTCAGTAGGCCAATAAGTTGGCTTCCCTGTTGACAAGGTTATGGCTCCGTATTCATTCACAGCTTTTAAAAGTTCTCTGCCTTTTGTTGTGGTTAACCTTGAGCCCCAGTGGGTATTTTTAGCATTATAATCGCCTCCTACTATAAATCTATTTCCCAGCTCGGTAAAGAGGTCAATATATTCCTCCTTACTTATTGCATGTTTCGGAGGACTATAGATTGCTGCCACTATCAGTGGGTATCTAAGAGTTCTAAGTGTTACTGCAGTTAACTGCACTTTTTCTGTTACGTAGTTGGCTTCTTCGTAATGTTGTAAATTTTCTTTAATTATCACTGCACTTCCTCCTTTTGCATTATTATCAGGATGAATCGCATGATAGACTCTATAACTGTGAAATTTGATAAATGAGTGTTTAGTAAAATGTGTCTCTGAGATGAGGCATACATCTATATTTTCTGTCTGTAGAACTAATTGAAGCTCCTGCTGGTGGTTCAGGAGTCCGTTTGCGTTCCACACTAGTACCTTAATTGAATTAATATTGTTTCGATTTAGGTATAGCTCCTTTGGCACTATATTCTAATCTTTTTAGCCTCTCATCCAGTGTTGTTATGATTTGTTCTTGATTTTCTAGCTTCGCTAATATGAGTTGCAGACTTTGTTCGATATTATTAGTTCGTTCCTCCTTTTTGCCACTTTCCTTTTCGTTGTTTACTGCATTGGCAAATGTTAGATTTTCGTTAACTTGCCTGCTTACTGAAGGATGTTTATTAACCCCCCTTTTTTATCTATTGCTCTATTCCTCATGTTTTGTAATTCAATAGCCACTTTACAGCCACGATAGATAGCTGGATGCTCTTGTCCACAGTGTACGCATTTAGGTTTGACATCTTTTGATTTGGTACACTCCTTAGTATGATGCTTCCCTGTGCATTTGACACATCTCGCTTGTCTGGCGCAAAATTTTTGGGTATGCCCATATGCCTGGCAATTTTTGCATTGAGATATTAATTTGGAGGATTTAAATGGTTGGATTTCGACTTTACATTGTAGTATATGCTGTATACTATGTATTTTATTTATATCTTCGCTATTGTCAAAAATCACTATGAACATGTCAAGTGGTTGCTTGGTACGCCACTTAATTTTATTTATAGCATTCACTGCTTTAAAACCTCTCCTTACCAATTCTTCAATTATGCTGTCTGGTTTGCACGAATGCGGGAGATATTTGACTATTACCTTAATTGGTCGGGTTCTTTTATCTTCGTATGTGAACCAACTGTGTGGTGTTTGCTCTCGTAGTATTTTTGTCACGCCACGATACGTATCCTCATCGTTGGCTTTAATTTTGAAGTTCTCTTTATTTACCATTTGGATTATAAATTTATTTATACCTATTTCCTTTGTGAGCAGTTCGATAAATTTATTATATTCTTTAATTCCTTCCACTATTATTGGTGGTGGAGGTTGGACTTTTTTTTGTTTAGGTTCAAGCCTATTGGTTATTTCTTCATTTTTTGTAGGAGTAGGTGGAGAAAATGAGGTATTCATTATTTTCCTTTTTTTTTTGCCTGTTTCTTACCCTTACCCATTCTGTTTCTTTAGCCAGTTCCTCTTCATCAGTCTCGTATTCTTGCCTGGGAGGAGGCGTTGCCTCAGTATTTTTAGCGTTATTATTTGATTGTTTGCAAATCTGTTTGATTTGATTTTCTAGCATACTTATATGTGTTTGCATTTGCGTGATCATACTATGTAATTGATTTTTTTCATTGCTGACTTTTACCCATTCTGTATATAATAATTGTTCGTTTTGGGAACGTTGACAATTTTCTTGAAATAAATTATTATTTTGTTGCATTAAAAACGCTTCGAACACGGTTAACCTGTATTTGTTTTGAATTTAACGTTAATCAACATTTTCGATAAATATAATTCTTAAATTATATTATTTAAAATAACCACTTACCGACCTGAATCGAGTGGTCCACAAAAAGAAGTTTCTGTCCAAGTAGTAGTTAAGCACTTAATGAGTTTTTAATTTACCGCACTTAAACAACAATAGTTTGTAAATTTCGCGTATGAAGAAATTTTGCCCACTTCGACAAAAGGCGCAGATTTCTTCTTAAACTTAAATATAATGCATAATCCACTCCGTTAACGCTTATTTCGCAAAATTACTCCGCGACACGTGTACAAACGCCTTTGAAAATGCCCGGCAAGTCCCAAGCAATTTGACCTTTATAGGTTCCACAACCTATTTCGAAATCATTGCCGATATGTCTTCAAACGAATCAAAAGATTGCCGCCCGTCCATTGGAGTGTTGGACGGACAGACGGGCGGGCGGCAATCTATAAATCGCGCCTAATTGCCAATGTAATTTTTCATTAATCGTTTTAAAGCCTATTTTATGTTGAAACAAAGTAAAGGACCCGCTCTTTATCGCTCGGCGCCCCCAGCATGCCGGCGCCCGTATGCACCGCACACCTTGCACAATAGGTAAAGCCGCCTCTGAATTTGCCGAAAACTCCAGAAAACGAGGTAAACAGTATATATCCTTGGTACCAGGTATTCCGTAGATCACTTCCGATATCATATTCGTCGTCAGCGACCCAAAAACCCCCGAGTAATGATTTTTGACTAATTTTTTAATGAATTTGCCGAAAACTCCAGAAGACTAGGTACCCTGAGCACTAGATATTCCAGAGATCACTTCCGATGTCATATTCGTCGTTAGGGACCCCAAAAGCCCCCAAGTAATGATTTTTGACTAGATTTCTAATAAATTTTTTGCCGAAAACTCCACAAGACGGGGTAAACAGTAGGTACCCTGGGCACCAGGTACTTCGTAGATCACTTCCGATGTCATATTCGTCGTTAGTGACCCTAAAAACCCGAGTAATGATTTTTGACTAATTTTTTAATGAATTTTAATGACGAGGTATACAGTAGGTACCCTGGGCACCAGGTAATCCGTAGATCACTTACGACGTCAGTCATATTCGTTTTCAGTGACCCCAAAAACCCCAGAGTAACAAAATTGAACTCATTTTCGCCGATAATTGACGGGTTCTGAATTTTTTTTATTCTGTTTGAGATGCACTTTAGGAATGCATTTTTTGAATGCAGGTTTTCAATATATCATGGCTCGTAGTCACAAAGTTTCCTGGCGCATTCAAGAATCGAATGCAAAAAGAATTATTAAGATCCGTCTTGTCATTTTTTTTTCGGAGGTAAGGCCGATTTTAGTGCTTTATTGCTTCGCCTATTATAATAAATAAAAAATATAATAAAATAATAAAATAAAAAAATAATGATATTGCTGAACGTTTAAGAAGAAATGATGAACAGGAATACTTCATACTTACTTGTGGATGAACTACTATTTCCTTCAACTTCCTAACCTGACTAGTAAAATTATCACCTTTATTGGTACCCCCCGCGTAAAACAGCCAATCATCGTTGTTAATGGGTTGAGATGTGTGTCCAACGACGCAGGAGTAGCTTGTTACTGCCCAAAGAGGTGTAACCAAAGTCGAGGTGCAGTAAACATTGCTCTTTTTGTTATAGAGGAGCCCAAGACTTGGCCACTTCGTGGCAGATGCTTTTTCTCCGCCCACTATTCCTGTTGAGGTGACGTCTAAGTTGGCGGAACTTCCACAAACTGGAAAATACAGATTTCATGCTTATTATTTACCCCGTATGTATTTGATACAGAGCGTTTACGTTGTAATTAAATATACCACATTAAAGGAAGCGCTAAAATCGGCAACATTGCTTATTATTCCACTACAGTATCGATGTTTCTCGTCCATTAGCACGTTCAAACAAATAATATAAGTTCGGAAATTACTCATTTACCAGGAGTAGGTACCGTAATACCCTTGTTAAATTACCGGCAGTGGTTATATACATTAGTTGCTTATTGCTTACTATTCCTCGTTCAGTAGTGCTCCCCTCTCTTTAACTTTGGAACCACACCGCTCAGCATTAGTAAGAGCCCGTTCACATATCGTATATGCAGCTTATTGCATGTGGGAAGCCGGCAGTATTGCCATTTTAAATCCCTATACCTAATCAGCAAGTTAACACAGTGTATTATAGGTACTGATTAGACTATTGATTATGTTCAAAATAAGAGAGCTAAAGGGAACTACAACGTTAACGGGGTTTTATTATATATGGTCAATGGACCTCTAAAAACCGCGCAGTGCTACCATTTAAGAGTAGTATCTTCTTCTTCAGGTGCCGTGTCCGTATTCAGACATTCGCTGTCATCATGTTTACAAGTTCCTGAAACCTCTCTCTATTGGCTGCTGCGCAAAATAATTCTTCTACCTTGGAACCACGCCATTGTCTAATATTACGCAACCATGAAAGTTTCTTTCGACCAATACATCTCTTTCCCTCCACTTTTCCTTGTATTATAAACCGAAGTAGATGGTATTTGGGTTCTCTAATTATATGGCCGAAGTATTTTGTTTTTCTCCTCTTTATGATGTTTATGAGCAGACGTTCTGAATTTATCATTAGGAGAACATCTTCATTGGAAGTATGCGAAACCCACGATTTCTTTAGGATTCGTCGGTAGCACCACAATTCGAATGCTTCTAATTTATTTAGCATTGTCGTTTTTAACGTCCATGTCTCACAGTCGTACAATAATATAGACAACACGTAACATTTTAGGACCTTCTTAGGCTTAGGTTACATAAAACTGGTTTGCAGGTCATAAAAGCCTTACGTTATATTTCAATTTTGGTTATTATCTCTTCATCACAGTCTCAATTTACATTTAACCAACTGCTAATGTATTTAAAATGGTTTACCCGTTCTATCTCCTCTCCATCAAGAGAAAGCACACCTTGATCTACATTTATCTTTCCAAGTGCCATCCACTCTGTCTTTGAAATATTTATTTTCAGACCTCTCCGATAACTTGCTTCACTGACTAGATTTGGAGTCCCTCTTGTCTGTCGTACAAAGCCTCCCTAAATATTTCTTCAGAGTACAGATTAAAGAGACTGTAGTTTTTTTACTAAAGTAGTAGTATAGAGGCTTCCAAATACCAAAGTAGATACTTTAAATCTACTAAGAAGTTAGGTAAATATTTCATTATCTTAATTAAAATAGTTATTTTCCTAACTAGTGCGGAAAGTGATACTTTCACGCACGAGACTGCCGTTGACCCGAACGACGCGATAGCGGAGTTCGGGCAAGCAGTCGAGTGTGGGGAAGACACTTTCCGCATGTGTTAGGAACAATATTTTTTCTAGGGCCGTACGTTTGGAAAAAAGCCACAAAAAATAGAGATGTCAATTTTTATGTAGAAGTGAAAATACACAAATTAATTCTGGGACAAGGTTGTCAAAACCAAAATTTCGATATAATGGGTTACCACGACGACGATATTGGTTTCCATGACGACGATTCAAAACCATTGTAATTATCTATTGATCTGACTTTAAAATATTATGTCAAAATCGAATTTCATCGAATTATCAGTAGTAATTGCACAAGAGCTCTAAAATTATATATTAATTTTAAAGATCGAGTGCAATTTGTTGTGATTATTTCATGAATAAAACTGTTCAAAACCAAAATTTTATTGTAATTTATTTATGTAAGTACAAATTAGTACAATTAGACACACATTTGTTATAAATATTTCACGGTTGAAAGTCATCACTTTTATAATTTTTAAAACATTAATTGTCATTAATGTCATTGAATGTATTTTTTCGTAGCAACGAAGGGCATCTGACGTAATATACTTGACGACGGGAAATTATCAAAAATTATCAGTAGTAATTGCACAAGAGCTCTGAAATTATTGAATTTTTCCCGAGTGACACTTTGACAGATTTAATTTCACGAGCCAAAGGCGAGTGAAATTATGTCAAAGTGTCACGAGAGCAAAAATTCTATATTAATTTCAGAGGTCGAGTGCAATTTGTTGTGATTATTTCATGAATAAAACTGTTCAAAACCAAAATTTTATTGTAATTTATTTATGTAAGTACAAATTAGTACAATTAAGGGCCGGTTGTTCGAACGCTAATCAACAATGATCATTATCAAATATTTAATTACTCTCACCAACTGTCAATGTCAACTTTGCTTGGGTTGCTGAAAACATAATATGAAATTACTTAATCAATTATGTTAATTGAATAACTAATCTCATAATTTTAATCAATTATGTTTTCAGCAACCCAATAAAAGTTGACATTGACAGTTTTGGTGACAGTAATTAAATATTTGATAGTGATCATTGTTGATTAGCGTTCGAACAACCGACCCTTAAACAAACAGTTGTTATAAATATTAATTTGACGGTTGAAAGTCATCACTTTTATAATTTTTAAAACATTAATTGTCATTAATGTCACTGAATGTATTTTTTCGTAGCAACGAAGGGCATCTGACGTAATATACTTGACGACGGGAAATTATCAAAAATTGTCGATTTAATTTAGATTGCTATAGCTTTCTATTGGTCAGAATCTCCTAGGAATGAAATAATCGTATATAATATCACAAGAGAGAAAATTTTGCCGGCAATATTTTCGACTGGTATGAAAGTTTGTTGCCTGGCAATTTTCGCGAATTAAATTTCATAAACCAGAAGAAAATTTTGCCGGTAAATAATTTTCTCTCGAATGATATTCGACAAGACTATTTCACGAGACAATTAATGCACCATATTAACGAAATATAATATTTATTTATTTGTTATTACCAGACACTTTCGTGACGGATCTGTCATAATTTTGTCGCTGAGAAATCACGTCGCTAAGGAGTTTTGTCAGTAGGAAACGATGCGTTGCTATGACGTTTTATCAGTTAAAAACAATCTAGTGAAATAGTCGATTTAATTTAGATTTCTGTAGCTTTCTATTGGTCAGAATCTCCTATGAATGAAATAATCGCGCTAATTTCATTAAAACATGAACACAATAAGATAAATTTGAAATAAATTAGTAAATAATATCTAAATATTAGTTTATTGTATGTATCATAATATATTATAATGCCATTTTACAAGGTATTTTACTTTCCCGCACGCCGTTCGGGAAAATTTACTTTCACGCACGCCGTGCGGGAACGTTCAACTTTCGGAAACGAAATGCGTGCGTGAAAGTGGCTCTTTTAGCACGGCCGTAGAAAAAAATATTTTTAGAATTTATGAAATGTTACAGAAAGTATCTCCTATTCATTGAACACTTACCGTATTCTTGGCAACTAATAGAGACATATTGATCACAGTTCGGTACAATATTTTCTATAAAGTGCAGAGACTCGTCATGCTCAGCCATCACTTGCAAATTATAGCTTATCTTTGACGTCAAGTTTTTAGGTTCTGGAACGGATTCTAAGGTAGCGGAAGCAGTATATCCCAACTTTTGACATACTAGGTCTGCGAAGGTTGTATTCCATATCGTCCAGTCCATACATATTGGATACCAAGTATTGTTCTTTGCTTGAACCTACAATAATTTCATCAGATCATACATGGAAAATACATTCCTGATACCCTGACCCAGTTTAATGCTAAAGAATCAGTTAATTCATTCTCGAATTTTGACAGTTCCATTTTGCAATCCACTCCATAGGCTGTCAAATAACTTATATAGAGCCTGAATTATATGCACTAAATAGTTATTAAGGTACCAAGGGTATTAAAAGGATAATAACGCTTGAGGTCAATGGTGTATATACCGAGGGCCTTGGGCCGGAGGGATATACGTTGACCGAAAGCGTTATTATCGATAATACCCGTGGTGTCTTCAACGTTTAATGTCCGACTAAATTATTCTTTATATGCAAAAAATTTGAGTGAATTTTGAATTAATTAGTTTTTAAATAAGTACATTCACCAGCAATAGTCGTAACGTAATTGTGGTAACCATAGTTTTTAGGTTGATATTTGTCAACTTGACAGTATTTATCTAGTTATTTAAATTTAATGCCCTAAGGCGTTATTTTTCAAAATAACGCCCTACGGCATTATATCATATTTAACTGACTTCGAATTCATGTCATTATTTGTCAAATATTATACCAGTCGGACATTAAAATGGTTAAAATATGCATGCAACATGCACTCAAAAAGTAACCAAATACTTATGCCTTTATTATAATATGCAATATTTACTTATATACTCGTTCGACAGGGTCATGTGGAGACACTTTATGGCGAATACTAAAAGAAGTAGGCGTACCACAACACCTTATTTCGCTTATAACTGAACTATACGAACACACTACTGGATCAGTTAAAGTACTTGACACACTTTCAAACGAATTTCATCCAGAAAGGGGTCTCAGACAAGGATGTATACTATCTCCACAATTATGCAACATATATGGGGAGCATATTATGAGAAGAGCACTTGAAGGATGGGAAAAAGGCATCTCAGTAAATGGTCATAAAATAAACAACCTACGTTTCGCAGACGACACAGCCCTTCTTGCAAATAGTCAAGTAGAGCTGATTGATCTTATACGACTGGTTGAAAACGACAGTAAAATATTTGGTCTGCAATTAAACATATCAAAGACAAAGATCCTGATAGTGGATAGACTACAAAACAATCATCCACACATAACCACAATTGACCGGTTTGAGGTCGTGAGCTCATACTTATATCTAGGATCATTAATCACAAACACAGGGTCACTACAGGAAGAAATAAAACGTACATTTGATAAAACGTATTAATAAAAGCAATTCCTATTTCGTGCGATAGTCAAAATCATTCATTCATGTACAAAACTATCGTCACATCGGCCCGAACAGTAAGCTCGATGCGTAGAAATTATAAATATATTTTATTAACGAACTTAATGAGTAATTAAGGCTAATTATCTTATCTTCTGTTTATTTTGATTCCAAATAAAAATGTTTTAAAAAGCGAACTCTTTTTCTTTGACTTATAGTTACCTGGAGCAACAACAACGCAACGACCTCGTTCCACTTTCTTTGACAGAATTAACAATGCAAATGCTATTAAAGATAATTTTTGAGTCTCTAACTGGCTAATTCCAAGAACCTATTATGTAAATATGTATAGAAAACTATTTATGTGATATTTTTAAAACATCAAAATATGCCGCATTATGCTCTTAATCAAGTAAATATGAATATAGTCGGAGAGATAGAAGTGATTTTGCTAGTGATAAGTAATATGAACAAACTATATGGGGATATGTTGAATCAGTTGTATACATGACTTTCTCCTACGGGCGGAAACCAGAGTGGGGGACGAGGGTAGTTATAAGGGGTCAAAGTCGCGGTCTTTATTATTTTTTTTTGACGCTCATGATCGAGTGCACCAAAATTTGTGAATAAGTAAGTCATGACGTAACTACTCAAAATCTCTAGGGGCGGACAGCTCCGTGGGAGACAAAGGGGTGGCGAGCAGGGGTGAATATAACAATTACAAGCATTTTTTGTGACGCCCATGATCAAGATAGTGCACCAAAATTTGGGAATAAGTAGATCATGACGTAACTAAGCAAAGTCTTCAGGGGCGGAACGCTGCGTGGGGGACAAGGGGGTGTGGGCAGGGGTGAATATAAAAATTATAAAGTATTTTTTTGTGACGTTCGTCCTGATAATTTTTATATTCACTCGTGCCCACCACCCTTTTGTCCCCCACGAAGCGTTCCGCCCCTGAGATTTTGCTTAGTTGCGTCATGATCTACTTATTCTAAAATTTTGGTGCACCAGCTCGATCACGAGCGTCACAAAAAAACCCTTATAATTTTTATATTCATGGCTGCCGACCACCCCTTTGTCCCCCACGGAGCGTTACACAATTCCAAGATTCCAAGATTTGTCTAGTTACGTCATGATCTACTTACTCCAAATTTTGGTGTACTATCTATGTGGATCACGAACGTCACAAAAAACCCTTTATAATTTTTATATGCACCCCTGCTCGCCACCCCTTTGTCCCTCATGGAGCTGTCCGCCCCTGGAGATTTTGATTAGTTACGTCATGACCTACTTATTCCAAAATTTTGGTGCACTATCTCGATCATGAGCGTCACAAAAAAAATAAAAACCGTGACTTTGACCCCTTATAACTACCCTCGTCCCCCACTCTGGTCTCCGCCCGTAGGGAAAAGTCATGTACACAACTACCTCAACATATACCCGTATAGTTTGTCCATATTACTTATCACGAGCAAAATTCGCTCCCAGCTCTTGGACTAATAGCATATGCATTTATAAAAAACCCACAAATATGCTGCATGTATTGTGCACACGCATTTTGCATATAATCCAGGCTTTTCTAAGTGTCGAACTAGCAAGTTTCGCTAGATGTAAATTTTATCCATTAAAATGTGTGATATTTTTCTAACAGATATTTTATTTAAAAAAAAATGAATTTTATATATGATATTGAATTTTTATATTTACATTTACCTGCAATATCTTCTTGTCATTTAAATCTGTAACGTTCATCATAGAATTATCCAATTTCAGGCAATTCCATTCGTCAGATCTATCAGCACACTGGGCAATACCGTCACAACGATTGGATATGGGAATACAACCACCTCCCATTTGGCATTTGAATTCTTCATCAGTACATGCTGTAATAAAAATTGTTTCAAACTGAAATTTGGGTAGTGATATACCAGCCCATATGTACAACCAGAAGACCCCAACAATTATAGAGGTATAAATCTACTAAGCACCAGTGGTGTCATGGCAAAATTAGCAGTGCGGGAACGCAGTGCCGCAACGCACTGCTAATTTTTGTTTACAAAACCTAAATTATCTATTATTTTTTTTTCTTTTCTTAACCAGTGCGGGAACGGCGTTCCCACGCGTTCCCACACGATGACACCACTGCTAAGCACCGCACTTAAGCTAACCACAAAAGTCCTAACCAACAAAATCAATAAACTAACAACTTTATCGGATGAACAACAAGGATTCAGATCCGGAAGATCCTGCGTAGACGCCGTATTTGTACTAAGACAAATCACAGAAAAGGCCATCGAGTACAATAAACCAGCATGCCTATGTTTTATAGACCTGACCAAGGATTTCGATCGCACCCAAGTCGAAGACGTCTTACACCTACTGTATACAAGAAATATAACAATCAATATTATTACAAACCATCGAAAACATCTACTTCCATAATCGAATACAGGCAAAGATAAATGGAAAACTAACGCAATTTATACCAGTACAAAGCGGAGTCAGACAAGGTGACTCGTTAAGCCCACTGGTCTTTAATATAATAATGGACGAAATAATAGAAGCAGTACGTAAAGGTAATATTAATCGTCGAGGCATATAACTATTTCCAAAGATTAACACACATCTTCAATACAACAGCTAAGAAATACAATATGATAATATCAGCAGAAAAAACCAAAAATACCAAATGTATGACAACATCTAAATACCCACTACGATGTAACATCGAAATTGATGGGAAAATAATCAAGCAGGAAGCAAGGTTTAGATATCTGGGAATAGATATAACTAGTTACGGAGATATTGAAGAAGAAGTACGACAACAAAGCTTAAAAGCAAGTAAAGCGGCGGGATCTCTCAATGACACAATCTGGAAGAACAAACATCTACGACAAGACACAAAAGCAAGAATCTATAACGGCGGTGACAAGACCTGACACATCAAAACGAGACGACTACCTACTAGAAACAACAGAGATGAAAATACTTCGATCAGAAAAAGTCTGTTGACGCTGAGACAAGCGAATACATAAGAAGAGTATGCAATGTAGAAGACATAAATAGATGGGTGACAAAACGGAAACAGGATTGGAACGAACACATTAGTAGAATGGCATAGGATAAATAAATAAAGATATGATAAGTCACCAAATGGACGAAGAAGTATTGGCCGACCAAGAAAAAGAAGGTGCGATAATTTAAACAATTTAGGAGGCTAATATTAAAGAAGAAACAGGCTTTAAAACCTTCATACAAGAAGGAAGAAGAAGAAGATATGATATACCAAATTAATGGAGTTTTAAATTGTACATATCAATCAATCAATCAATATTCTTTATTTCATCTGACTTTTACAAGTATTGAAATGCGTCAAATACAATACAATCAGTAAAAACTATAAGTACATAAAAACATATAAAATATACACAAAAGCATACAAATTGTTAAAAAGATGCCTGCAAGTATTCCTCTAACGAATAGAAAGTGTTTACCAGAAGTAAGTCCTTAACTGTTCTCTTAAATACATAAATATTTGACTCTTTAACATAATTAAGTAATTTATTATACAAACGAACACATGTTGGGTAAGGACCCTTGCCCACGACGGTCAAGTAGCGAGCAGGGGCCACCAAATCATTTCCGTAACGAAAATTGTAGCCACTCATCATTTCTGCAATTAAAATTGCATCTATGTGACTTTACATAAACAACACAACTGAAAATATACAGCGAAATTACAGTTAAAATATTTAATTGTTTAAAAACTGGTCTACAGGAATCCAAGCGCCTTCTAAACGTCATGGTACGAATAATTTTTTCAATTTCTCCATCAAACTAAGCAATATTGCAAAATTGACTGTACATGAGCAAAATAGTAAAGTTTTAAAATATCTACGGAGGCAAAATTCCTAAGTTGCCATAGAACATAACAGTGCACAGACAATCTTCCCACTACATAATCAACGTGAGAGCTCCAAGACAAATTAGAATCCAGGCAAACACCTAACAACTTAGTGGAGTGGCTATTTACCACTGACCCATTGTCAAGTTTTACTAATGGACTCATCTACATAGTAGAAGGTGAAAAGGTTAAAAGTTACCATATTGGTCTTTGATCCATTTAAGATTAGGGCCTTATTTAAACAGTAATGAGTCATACTTTTTACAAGACATAAAAAGTATCTAGTAAATATCAGTTTGATTTTTGCGTGAGAGTTTAATGAAAGGGTAACAAATCAACTGGAAGTTCTGTCCCACAAAATACTTGGGACGTTTTCGTAGTTTGACGTTCGAAACCTGCAACCTGTTCCACAATTAAAACTTTTCCTGTTCCAGTGTTCCCGTGCATCAAAATTTGTCCGACTAGACACCGTTAAGCTATTAACAAATTTTCAGCTTGCTATTAATCGACTTTTTTTGGTACGCGGGATCCAGGTCTAAACCATTTGTTCGATTTCTTACTACAATTTGTAATATTTTTTGCGATATTGTAATCTTTTTATGGTAGGGGAGCCCAAGCGGGGATTTTTGCAGTTACTCGAGCGCGTCAGATTAGCATATAGGGAGAAACCTGGTACCCTGCAGATGTAAATCTACCATATATTGGCTCTTAACACAGGGGAGTTCGTTAAGGGGGGCCCGAAATAAAAATTCTCTTCTTAAAAAAACTCGAAATTGTCAGATTAAGATAAGGTAAGTTAAGTACATGCAAAAGAGTGTATATTCCAAAAATCTGACGACTTGAGCCGGGCGTAAGGAAATGGGTGAGTCCCAAAGTTTCAAAAGAAAAAAGCGAATATTTCGCGAAATGAATGACAGATCGAAAAACTAAAAAATGTGTGTTCAATATTTTTTAAAAATCTATCTAATGATACCAAACACGACTTCCCACGGAGAGGGGTGGGGGGTAAACTTAATATTTTAAATACGAATCCCGCGATATTTCGCGAAATGAACATCAGATCGAAAAACTGTAAAATACACTTATTCAATATTTTTGAAAAATCTATCCAATGGCACTAAACACGACCCCCATGGATATGTGGTGGGGGGTTACTTTAAAATCTTAAATAGGAGCCCCCATTTTTTATTGCAGATTT
This sequence comes from Diabrotica virgifera virgifera, assembly GCF_917563875.1. Lineage (NCBI taxonomy): Eukaryota > Metazoa > Arthropoda > Insecta > Coleoptera > Chrysomelidae > Diabrotica > Diabrotica virgifera. The sequence continues at coordinate 157,363,179 of NC_065445.1, forward strand.
GGATTCCTTACGTAAAAATAAGTAACTTTTATTCGAAACATTTTTTCGAATTATGGATAGATGGCGTTATAATCGAAAAAAACGATTGTTGGAAATGGAAAATTAAATTAAAAAATGGCAAGCGCCCACTAAAATGGAAAACTTTACTTAACTTTTTTTGGTTTTAGGACCTACTCTTCACAACCCAATAGGTCCCCAAAGCGCTCGAGTGACTGCACATTTAGCATACTTTGCTCCCCTACCATTATATTGGTACCAGCTTTCTAAATTTACTTTTAGCTACACTTGAGAGCAAAATAATCGACTCACTTGCTGAATTGTACACGTTAGAAGTCTCGAATTTCCTAAACTTATTGTCTGATTTGAGTGATTTTTTAAAACGTTTTTATATACTTGGCTTGGTTGGTGTCACGGACTCCGCAAATTTTGTAATCCATTTTAAAAATAGTTCTAGGCTAACTAGGTACTTGAAATTTTCAGGATAGCTCAGAGCTGACTAACAATGCAATATTTAACTGTTGTTGTATGGATAAATGGATTTTTTTTAATTTAAAACTATTTTAAAAATGTGATTTTTTAAAACGTTTTTAACGTTTTGCTATTAATCGACTTTTTTTTGGTACGCGGGATCCAGGTCTAAACCATTTGTTCGATTTCTTACTACAATTTGTAATATTTTTTGTGATATTGTAATCTTTTTATATTGGTACCAGCTTTCTAAATTTACTTTTAGCTACACTTGAGAGCAAAATAATCGACTCACTTGCTGAATTGTACACGTTAGAAGTCTCGAATTTCCTAAACCTATTGTCCGATTTGAGTGATTTTTTAAAACGTTTTATACTTGGCTTGGTAATCTATTTTAAAAATAGTTCTAGGCTAACTAGGTACTTGAAATTTTCAGGATAGCTCAGAGCTGACTAACAATGCAATATTTAACTGCTGTTGTATGGATAAATGGATTTTTTTAATTTCAAACTATTTTAAAAATGTGATTTTTTATGACATTTTATATTAACTATGACATTTGAATTCCATTTTAACGTAAGTCAAGACATTGAGAGCCGATAGATAGCTCAGTGGTAGAGTGTTAGACCGGAGATCTACATTTTTTTTTTTTTTGAGTGAATTTGATGGCCTTGGCCGAGCCAATTAGCCAGACATTTTGTTATTTTAAAAACAAACAAATTTGATTTTTCAATCAGAGGAATTTTTTCTGTATTTCTAACTCTAAATACATAACAATCTAACATTATTATCTACAATTATTATCTAAATAATACTCTGTTTTGGTTGTTCATTTTTTTTTTGTAAATTTTTATTTTTTTTTTTGTATTTTTTTTTTGCATTTTTTTTTATATTGTTAATTTGTTTTTTTTTATTAATTTTTTTATTGTTATTTTTTATAAATTGTTTTTTTTTACTACGCTAAGACGTAAACCCGATTCATCCTCGCGGAGGTTTACATCTTCTTAGTTTTTTTTTTGCATTTTTTATTTTTTTTGTTTTTTTTTTGCATTTTTTATTTTTTTTTGTTTTTTTTTCTTTTCTTTTTCTCTTTTTTTTTGTTCTTTTCTTTTTTCAATTATAATATACCATAATTACTTAAATCTACAGGATTTAAAACAAAATATCAACAAAACAAACATGTTTGTTTTGTTTTAACAAACATGCCTGCTTTGTTTTAACAAAATTTCTTAAATACAGGGTAAATTTTATTGCTACAATCTATATTTACAATTTTTGATATGTTCGTAAATTGTTTTTAATATCTAACAATAAAAAACTGAAAACGTTTGTTTTCTATACTTCCACAAAATTTATTATATCTAAGTGACTACAGCTGTTTCGGCGGAGTGCCTTTCTCAAGTAATATAGTTTACAATGTGTTTGCCTTTTTAATCTTCAACTGAAGAGGTTGAGGAGTGGGGAGCTGTTTGTCTCGAGTTGGTCATTCAGAATTATATCTGTATTTTTCAGTTTATTAATTTCCATAGATTCTAAAAAAGATAGCTTAAGGCCTTTATTTTGAATATGTAGAATTTTAAACTCTTCATTGAAAGAATGATTATGATCTAGAAGGTGAAGTGCGTATGTAGAAGTGTCTGTTTTTCTATTGTTGAATGCCCTTTTGTGTTCTGCTATCCGTTTGTCAAAAGTTCTGCCAGTTTGACCGATGTACGTTTTCGGACAGTCACCACAAGTTAGTTTGTACACACCACTCTGTAGTTGCTTTCTCTTTCGGCTTTTATTGTTCTTAATATATTTGCTTAAGTTGTTGTTAGTTCTGAAAGCTGGTGTTATTCCTTTCTTTTTTATGTATCTGGCTATTGTTGTTGTTATCTTGCCAGTATATGTGAGAGAGCAGAAGGTACTGGGTTCTTTCTGTGGTGGTGGATACACTAATTTCAGGGCTTTCTTATGGAGTTTTTGGTTTAAAATTTTGTTAACTGTTTGTTCGTTATAGCCGTTGTTTACTGCTATTTGTTTAATGATGTTTAGTTCTAATTCGAAGTTATTTTTTGTCATGGGAATTTCTGTCAGTCTATGTATCATGCTATGGTAGGCTGCTAATTTGTGTTGTGTAGGATGGGATGATGAATTGTGTATAGTTGTGTCAGTATGGGTAGGTTTATGATATATGGAGAACTCATGTTTGTTGTGTAGTCTGGAAATCGTTACATCTAGAAAGTTTATAGTTATTCTGTTCTGTTTCTACTGTAAACTCAATATTATTATGAAGTGAATTAATATATGATAGAAATTGGTCAAGTTGTCTGTTAGTTCCTGTAAAGCATACTAGTATATCATCCACGTATCTCCACCAATATAAGAACTGTTTAAATACGGGATGTTTAGAAATTGTTGTTTCAAGTTGGTTCATAAATATATCTGATAGCAATGGGCTTAGAGGATTACCCATAATAAGTCCTGCACTGTTGTTTGTGTATATTTGATTATTGAATTCAAAATAGTCTTGATTTATGCAAAGCCTAGTCTAAGCCCATTGCTATCAGATATATTTATGAACCAACTTGAAACAACAATTTCTAAACATCCCGTATTTAAACAGTTCTTATATTGGTGGAGATACGTGGATGATATACTAGTATGCTTTACAGGAACTAACAGACAACTTGACCAATTTCTATCATATATTAATTCACTTCATAATAATATTGAGTTTACAGTAGAAACAGAACAGAATAACTCTATAAACTTTCTAGATGTAACGATTTCCAGACTACACAACAAACATGAGTTCTCCATATATCATAAACCTACCCATACTGACACAACTATACACAATTCATCATCCCATCCTACACAACACAAATTAGCAGCCTACCATAGCATGATACATAGACTGACAGAAATTCCCATGACAAAAAATAACTTCGAATTAGAACTAAACATCATTAAACAAATAGCAGTAAACAACGGCTATAACGAACAAACAGTTAACAAAATTTTAAACCAAAAACTCCATAAGAAAGCCCTGAAATTAGTGTATCCACCACCACAGAAAGAACCCAGTACCTTCTGCTCTCTCACATATACTGGCAAGATAACAACAACAATAGCCAGATACATAAAAAAGAAAGGAATAACACCAGCTTTCAGAACTAACAACAACTTAAGCAAATATATTAAGAACAATAAAAGCCGAAAGAGAAAGCAACTACAGAGTGGTGTGTACAAACTAACTTGTGGTGACTGTCCGAAAACGTACATCGGTCAAACTGGCAGAACTTTTGACAAACGGATAGCAGAACACAAAAGGGCATTCAACAATAGAAAAACAGACACTTCTACATACGCACTTCACCTTCTAGATCATAATCATTCTTTCAATGAAGAGTTTAAAATTCTACATATTCAAAATAAAGGCCTTAAGCTATCTTTTGTAGAATCTATGGAAATTAATAAACTGAAAAATACAGATATAATTCTGAATGACCAACTCGAGACAAACAGCTCCCCACTCCTCAACCTCTTCAGTTGAAGATTAAAAAGGCAAACACATTGTAAACTATATTACTTGAGAAAGGCACTCCGCCGAAACAGCTGTAGTCACTTAGATATAATAAATTTTGTGGAAGTATAGAAAACAAACGTTTTCAGTTTTTTATTGTTAGATAAAATGAACTTCCATCAAGTAACGGTCGAATCCATCAATTGTTTTTAATATATTAATCTCTTCGGAAAAAATCAAATTGTTCAGGTAGACGGGAAGTGGAATTTTTAATATATTAAGATTATCATAAAATTTGTTTATATTTATTGATTGATGTGAACATTCGAGGAGAATATGTAGTAGATTACCTTCTTTTCCACACTCACAGTTAGGTGACTCTGTGAGACCCAGACTGTACATATGAAGGGGGGTAAGAGCATGATTACATCTCAATCTATTTATAACTCTTATGAAATGGCGATTTGATACAGAATGAAACCATCTTTTAATGGGAATTTCAGGTCGCATTTGTTTGTAATTACTACCAGTTCTCGTGTTTCGATAATACCTTTGCCAATTTTCTTTTTGGTGTCGTCTACTAATAATATCAATATCCGAAATGGGTAGTAAGTTCATGGGAAGTTCTTCGCCTATTTCTAGGGCGGATTTGGCTAGCCTGTCTACTATTTCGTTACCCCTAATGCCTGCGTGTCCCTTTATCCATGATATAATGATGTTTTTTCCTAAATTTGCAATTTTATTATAAAGAGTCATAATTTCCAGTTCTATATGATTGAGTTGTTGGTACTTATGTACGTTAGTTAGTCTATCAACGACACTCTTACTGTCTGTAAATATTATGCAGCTATAGGGTTCGTTACTAAATATGTGTCTTAAAGCAAAAAGTATCGCTATCATTTCAGCGGTGTATATCGATGATTCACAAGGCAATTTGAATAATTTTTTAAATCCACTTTGAATATTGATTATTGCACATCCTACTTTGTTTTGTACTTTGGATCCATCTGTATAGTAAAACTGATAATGTGGCCATTTATGAAGTATAAATGATTGAAAAACGGCTGGATTTAAATTAATATCCATAAAAAAAGTATTAATTTGTTTTGAGAAAATTTCTTCTAATACATGGGAATACATAGGTGAAACTTGATTTTCATAAGTATAGAAAGTACTTCGGTATTGAGATATTTTCAAGTAACTATCTACAAGAAGGGGACATTTTTTCTTTGTCCAATATTTATGAGTTAGATCTAAAATTGATAACTTATGTATATCCTGCAGATAGTTTGTATTTTTTCCTATAGCTCTAGTAATAAATTTATCACTTAAAAACTGTCGTCGAAATTCCAGGGGTGGTTCTATCGCCTCAACTTCCATTATATTAACGGGTGTAGACTTCAAATATCCAAGACAAAGTCGAAGACATTTATTTTTTTGTATTTCTAATTTATTCAAATGTGTGTTTGCAGCAGTTCCATACAGATGACAACTGTAATCGAAAATAGGACGAATCATAGTACATGTCCTGAGTTCTACATGTCCTGAGTTCAAATCCTACGTGTTGCTTGCCTTTTTTTTTTAATTTTTTTAATACATAATTAAAACTTAATATACTTAAAATTTATATTTTATAAGTTAATTATTATATATGCCATTGTAAACAACCATGGTATAAGTACTTTTTTATACTAGTGTAATTTTTGGAAAATAATCTTGACCTCGGAGGTAAACTACACTATGTTATTTCGAGTAACTGTGTTTAGCGTGTGTTTGCAACAAAGTTAAGAGCACTTAGGATGTTAATAAAAATCTGATATATCCCATAATTGGTTGAAAAACCATTACCTGCTATTGTATGGATAAATGAATTTTATTTAAATTTCAAACTACATATTTTAAAAATGTGACTAATGCTATGACATTTAAATACCACTTTAACGAAAGATAATACATTGAGACCTGATAGCTCAGTGGTAGAACGTTAGGCCGGAGATCAAGAAGTCCTGGGTTCGAGACCTACCTGTCGCTACCTTTTTTTTTTATTTTTTTAATACATAATTAAAAGTTAATATAGGTACTTAAAATTCATACTTTATGTTATTTTATAACTTTACAAGTTAATTATTATATTATGCCATTTTAAACAACCGTGGTATTATAAAAAGTACTTTTTTATACTAGTGTAATTTTCAGTGTTAAGATGGCTTCTCAAATTTCTTCTTAGGTGGGGGGTGGCTACCGATTATCTTCTTTCATTTGAAGCATGGGATCCTCCATCTCGACATTTTTATGATTGCCACTAAGAAGTTCTTCGAAAAGTTTCGCCCATTTGTTTAGTATCTGCTCTTTGTTACTAATTATAGAGCCCTCCCTATCTTTACAGGCTATTATTCTGGGTTTGATTCTTTTATGCATCGGTTTATCTGTTGGTAGAATTTTCGTGAATCTTTCCCTTTATGGTAGTGAACAATTTCGTTTAGAGCGTGTTCGTATTGTTCTTTCTGTTTTTTCTAAATATTCTTTTTTCTCCTCTTCTAAGATTTTCATAATCTTCGAGAGTTGATCTCGTTCTGCACTGCTGGAGTCTCTTATATGCTTCATTTTTTTGTTGGTTAATATGTCTACACTCTTCGTCGAACCAATCTTGGTTTCTTCTGGTCTTGATAGGTTTTAATATAGTTTCAGCCGCTGTGTGCATGGCTTTTTTGTATTTAGTCCAATGCTCTTCTATTCGCGGTGTGCATGTACTTAGAGGGGATACGAGAAACGATCGTGCGCAAATATCGGAGAAATCTTGAAACTTTCTGAGATAATTCATATTGTCAATTGAAATTTTCAAATTGACGTATATTTCATACCTACTGTCATTGAAGAAAAATGGTATGTTGCTCCACAATATTGATATGATATGCAAATCTATATATATAAAAGAAAGTCGAGTTATGTTAGTTACACCATTTATAACTCGAGAACGGCTCAACAGCTTTTTATGAAATTTTACACGTGTACTCTACCGGACTGGGAATAGGCATAACTCTGATTTCATGCCCGTACGTCATAAGGGGGCTTGCCCCCTGATATTTTTTTTAATTTTTTGACAAACCGTTTTTTCTTAATTTTGTATGATGTAGAAGCAAAAGATACATACTATCCTAAATTTTCACTTTTTTATCTTCAACCGTTATTTTTTAATAGCCATTTAAATATTTTACATCTATATATAAAAGAAAGTCGAGTTATGTTAGTTACACCATTTATAACTCGAGAACGGCTCAACAGATTTTTATGAAATTTTACACGTGTATTCTACCGGACTTGGAATAGGCATAACTCTGATTTCATGCCCGTACGTCATAAGGGGGCTTGCCCCCTGATATATTTTTTAAAATTTTTGACAAACCGTTTTTTCTTAATTTTGTATGATGTAGAAGCAAAAGATACATACTATCCTAAATTTTCACTTTTTTATCTTCAACCGTTATCTTTTAATAGCCATTTAAATATTTTACATCTTTGTTGCCATACTCCTCCGAAACGAATTGACCGATTTTTATGAAATTTGGCGGGTAGGCTCCCTGCTGAATTCCGAATAAACCTAAACGAATTTTTCTTCTCTAATGCAGTCCGTTTCCGAAATAGCGAACCGTAAACCAAAGAAAAATTCTGAGCACAGAAGAAGAACGAACGGGAAATTTCATAAAAGAAAAGTGCAACAGATTAACTTTTGGACTCAGATTGGATAAAATATGAATTTTTTAATTATACGCAATTTTCAAAAAATCTTGCTTTCGCCTGGGCAAACCATCCAGTTTATTTATGTTTATTAGATGAACTAACGAAAAATATCATGTACACTATTGCATGTATTAAATGATTGATATTATTTTTTGTTATTGTCATAATTAATTAATATTTAGAATTTTAAGCTTTAACTACCCGCGCATCAAAATATAACATAGCTACACGCGTGGCGTACTTTATACGCCACAAGAAAATACACTTAAAAACAGGGGATTTGTTTACTTTTTTTTTTGAAAAATTACACTTATTTGTTTGTTATAAACCTTACTCGGCGTCAGCGAATACTTGGAGTTCCTTCTCAGTAAGCAAATTGGGATATATATAACTGGAATCTGATTCCATGATAAATAAAATTGCTAATAAAAATTTTTTTGAGATATTTTTTTACCTGAGAAAAAGTATTGTTTATAAAGAAAAATATATTTTGTACCATAATGACTAAAAAAACATTTGAAATATGTACTTATATTACTAATTGTATTACTATAATTGTGGCGTATGTTATCCACCACCGGAAACAACAAATAATAAACTGTAAATTACGATCTTCCTAGAACGCCGATTTTAACGAAACTAAATCCAGTGTAAAGCACATTCCACTGATAGGTTAGATAAATAAACAAAGACAAAAATTAAATTTTTAAATATATTTGTAATAGAATTCTTATATGTGGCGTACAAAAATACGCCAGCGCGTGTAGTTAGCCAAGCCGCACACCAAAGAAACATGAAACGAAAAACATGAACCAGGAAACGAAAAACATGTTTCATGAAAAGAAAACACTGCTAAACAAATCTCAAAGTCCGCCTACCAATGAAACGAGTATGATTCATGCTCATGACACATTTTTATTTTCGAAGAGTTTCATAAATGGCCAGACATATATTTGTTTAAGTAGTCGTCCAAACTTGCTCGAGGACGGTTGTAGATAAAACAATTACTGTTATCAATTTACCATTTAAAGCTAATTATACCTTAATGGACTTGAAATATTAAAAATAATTCTGGTGTAGTGATACAAAACAGATTTTATATATTTAAATCAACCAAATTAATTATTTCAAAACAAATTAAATAATAAAAATAAAGTATATTAATATTAGTGCTGGCGATTGTGTCAAAAATGTGTTGTGAATTTTATTTTTGGAATCCACCAATCAAGGTAACACCTTATACTAATATTAATATTTAAATCAAAATGTCGAACGGATATAATCAGTATCCATTTCCATACTCTCAATGTCCAACATCTAGCCAAATGAACCTCAGCGACCAAAACTTAACAGTTCAACAACTAGGATATTTTCCACAACAAATGCAAATGGGACCACATCCTGCATCACAAATTCAGCAAAATTTCGCTCCAAGCCAGCCAAACCAGCCAATGCAGTTATATCAACCTCAATACCAGTATTCAGTCCAAAGTACATTACCACAATATCAACCCCCATCCACATCCAAAGCAAATGATGAAGAATGGCAAATAGTTCCAAATAAAAAACGTGGGAGAACCAGTCCGGAACAACATTCCAAACTTAAACAAACCAAAATAGATAACTACTGGCTCAACACACCAACAGCAAATAAATTTAATGTATTAATTAATGAAGAGACACAAGAAGCAGATACTGAAGAGGAAAAAATACAGGAAGAGAAGCCCCCACCAATATTTATTGCCGGTGTTAAAAACATCCAACCATTAAACGAACTACTAAACACTATAGCCAAAGATAAACATTTAATCAGAGTGTTGAATGAAGAACAAGTCAAGGTACAGGCCCAAACAATTGAAATATACGACAGTATAATAAAAGCACTTGATGAGAAAAAAACCGAATATCATACATATCGTAAGAAGCAAGATAAACCCTTTAGAGTAGTGATTCGCCATCTTCATCCTACAGTGAATATACAAGAAATCAAAAAAGAAATAGAGAGCCAAGGACATATAGTTCTACAAATAACGAATATACTACAAAGAATTACAAAAAAACCCCTACCACTATTTTTTGTGGACTTAAAAATGCAAGATAATAATAAAGAAATTTATAAGATGGAATATTTACTCAACGCAAAAATTGATGTCGAAGCCCCAAGGCTAAAAAGAGAATTAGTACAATGTACCAGATGTCAAAGATATGGTCACACAAAAAATTTCTGCTGTCATCAATACAGGTGTGTAAAATGTGCTCTAAATCACAAAACAGCTGATTGCCCTAACAAAATTAGATCTGATCTAGTAAAGTGTGTACTTTGCGGTAATAACCACCCAGCGAATTACAGAGGATGCAGTGTACATAAACAACTGCAAGAAGCAAGATTTCCAACCTTAAGAAAGAAAGAGTCACCGAATCAACTACAAAACCAACAGCTACCAGTGGCTACAACAAATATAAGTACAACACAAAGACCTACATATGCTCAAATGGTAAATACCAACCAACAAGATATTACAATGGTCACTCAGGCAAATGACATGCAGGACTTAAAGAATATGATGAAAGGGCTTATGGAACAAATGAGCACCATGCTAAACTTATTAACAACACTTGTCTCAAAAATGAACTAATGGCTAATACACTAAAATTTTCCATATGGAATGCTAATGGCTTGACACAACACAAACATGAGTTGTATGCATTTATAGTTAATCACCAATTAGACATAATACTGATTTCAGAAACACACTTCACGAAAAAAAGTTTCATAAAATTTCACAACTATAAAATATATCACACAACACATCCAGATGGAACTGCACATGGTGGGACAGCAATCATTATAAGAAACAACATCAAACATTACCAGACAACTCACTATCAAAAAGCACATATTCAGGCCACAAATGTAGTTGTAGAAGACTGGACAGGACCTATAACTTTTTCAGCTATATATTGTCCACCAAAACATTCAATTAAACAACCAGAATTTAAAACCTTTTTTGATACACTTGGACCTAGGTTTATTTGTGGCGGAGACTACAATTCAAAACATCTAATGTGGGGATCTAGACTTATTAATACCAAAGGCCGTGAACTACAAAAAGAAATACTAATAGATAATCTGAACATAGTAACCACAAGGGGGCCAACATACTGGCCTACAGACCCTGCGAAAATTCCAGATCTCCTCGATTTTGCTATAGTGAGAGGAATAAATGAAAAATACTTTAAACCAAAGTCTTGTTACGATTTATCCTCTGACCATTCACCTGTTATCATAACTGTAAGCAAAAACATAACAAAAATAGAAAGGAGCTGTATATTACACAACACCAAAACAAATTGGAGATATTTTAGATATCAAGTAAATAATCAAATCAATTTAGACATCCCACTAAAGACCGATAAACAAATCGAACAAGCAGTAGAACATTTTAACACAGTTTTACAGGAAGCAGCATGGAACTCAACACCATTACCTACAAATCGACATATGAACAAACACTGTTCCAATACAATACATGAAAAAATAATTGAGAAAAGAAAACTCAGAAAACAATGGCAATTATCAAGATCACCTCAAAGTAAAACAAACCTCAATAAAGCACAAAAAGACCTAAAAAAATTGATAATAGCAGAAAAAAATGCAAGCTTTGAGGAATACCTACAAAAACTAGATGCAACTCAAGCTACTGACTACTCGTTATGGAAGGCCACAAGGACTCTACGAAGGCAGAACTATACAGTCCCACCACTAAGAACACAAACAGGACAATGGGCGAGAAGTCCTCTAGAAAAGGCCGAAACATTTGCGACACACCTTAAAAAAGTCTTTACACCAAATGAGGGAAATTACTCACTACAAACTGAAGAAGAAATTATTTCGATACTCACAAAACCTTATCAACTAGAACTTCCTGAAAAAAGATTCACAAAAAATGAGGTAAAAAATATTATACAACACAACATCGATCCAAAAAAGGCTCCAGGATACGACCTGATTACAGGAAAAACTCTTCAGGAACTCCCAGAGAAAGGCTTCCAATTTCTGACACAGTTATTTAACTCTATAATGAGACTAGGTCATTTCCCATCACAGTGGAAACTAGCACAAATAACAATGATACTAAAGCCAGGAAAAGAACCAGAAAATGTACAGTCCTACCGTCCTATTAGTCTTCTTCCAGTGGTATCCAAAGTTTTTGAAAAGCTGACACTTACTAAGCTAATGTCTATACTAGAAAACAAAAAACTAATACCACCACACCAATTTGGGTTTATAAAACAACATTCAACAATACAACAGGTACATAGAATTGTAGAGAGAATCAACGAGGACTTTGAAAATAATAGGTACTGCTCGGCGGTATTTCTGGACGTAAGTCAGGCATTTGATAAAGTCTGGCATAAAGGCCTATTATGTAAACTAAAACAGAATTTACCTACAAATTACTATATACTCTTAAAGTCATATATCACCAACAGAAACTTCCAGGTAAAGTATGAGAATGAATACACAAACATACAACAAATTCTCGCTGGGGTGCCCCAAGGAAGTGTACTAGGACCTATATTATACCTTATATTCACTGCTGACTTACCGACAGATACACATATCACTACAGCCACATTTGCGGATGATACGGCAATACTATCATCGAACAAAAATCCCAAAATAGCCTCAGAAATCTTACAAAATAATCTAAATAAAATTCAACAATGGATGACAAAATGGAGAGTCAAAATTAATGAAAACAAATCGCTACACCTAACATTTACCACGCGTAGGGAAACATGTCCGGCTGTATACTTAAACGGTAAAGGAATCCCACAAGGGGATGAAGTCAAATATCTAGGTATGTACTTGGACAGAAGATTAAACTGGAGGAAGCATATATTTACTAAGCGAAAACAACTGGGTCATAAGTTAAGAACCATATATTGGCTGTTGGGCAAAAAATCAAAACTATCAACTGAAAATAAAATATTAATCTACAAATCTATCCTAAAACCAGTGTGGACTTATGGGATAGAATTATGGGGAACCGCCGCACATTCCAACATTGAAATCATACAAAGATTTCAGTCCAAAATATTGAGATCAATACTAGGAGTTCCATGGTTCATAACCAATGAAGCCATCCATCGGGACGCCGGACTACCATACGTCAAAGATGACATCAAAAAGTGCGCGAAAAAACATACAGAAAAACTTAAAGTGCATCCAAACGTGTTAGCAAAAAATTTAGTGAATAAACCGCGTACTGTTCGTAGGTTAAAACGAAAAGTTCCGTTAGAGTTAAGTGAACAATAGGTACTAAATTAATGTGTATAAGTTTATGTCAGAAATAGTCAGTGTTGTAGGCTAAGTTTTAAAAAAGGGGTGCATCACTGGATGCCTCCCTACATGTCATTCCTAATTATTGTCAGTCCTATTACTTATTGTCTGTTATCTACCTAAACATTTAGGTTTAGATTGTATAGATAGATTGTAATAAATGTGGGGTTAATAAAAAAAAAAAAAAAAAATATATTTGTTTAGCAGTGGTTTATTTCCATGAAACGTAATTTACGTTTCATGTTTCTTTGATGTGCGGCCTGCCTTAGAGGTTAAGGTATGAATTAAAATAATAAAATTTATTTTACTTTAAAAACTAAACAGTTTTTCCATTTTCTTAGGCCAAAAATATTTAGCTACCTACTACATTCTCATATTTTGACGTTTATTTGTATCAGTCGAAATGATTTGTCAATTTTGAGGTTAATGCCCCTTAATGCTAACAACCATATTGACATCGAGAAAGCTCAGTTGCCTCAATTATCTCAATATAATACAATGTATGTATTTATGTATCTAAATCTATATATTGTATATTCCCTATGTCCAGCTGAACGATTTATGTACTGTATACGTGGAATATCATATAATTTGTCATATTATGTATCTTTTTTATGTATTGTACCCTCGGAGATCGCTGGGAAAATTTACACTCAAAATAACAAAATCCAGTTTGGCAACACTGTGTGAATGTTGATAGTAACATATCCCTTTTAAGATAAACAGAACTGTAATTTAGTCCAAATTAATATATTTTTTGCCAGAAAAAATCAGATTTTTCAACCAAATACTTTTTCAAATATGATGTGCAAAATAATTTTTAATTGGGTTCTGCTAATGAGTTTGCTTTTTTGTCATTAAAGTAGAAAAAATTTAAATTTCACTCATTAAATCGTTATCGTCCAGTTATCGTCTTAATTATTTTAACTTTTAATAACCGTAGACTAATTCTGAATGATTAATGAGTTGTTAACATTTTATCTGTAGCGGCTTCTGGAATGCCTTAAAACTATCGAATTTTATTCGACCATACCAACAAATTTTGCATTATTGTGAAAAAATATTTGGACATATAATTTTTTTTTAACCGAGCAAATTGCATTTCGATCAATTTTCATGTCTAGCAATTCATTTTCGAGCAGTTGAATTTGAGTAATTGATTTCTAGCAATTGCGTTCAAGAACTGATCTAGAATCACAATTATAACAGATTATTTAATTATGACACACTAAGGTGCAACGAAGTTCACCTGATCAGCTGGTATTATATAAAATTAAATTTAATTAATTGTATTTTGCTTCCAGTACTGCATTAATAATTAATTTTATTTACTAGGTACATACAATTGTTTACCCTTTAATAACATAACCTCGGTATTAATTTTTCTTCTTATAACTTTTTTGGGCTATGGCCTTGACAATTATCCAGCAACCGGGACTAATGCAATTGGCCAATACAATTAAAAGGGCGAAAAAAGTTACTAAGCTGTGAAACCACGTGTCACTTTTCCGAACTTGCACGGTCCCAATATTTAAATTTTCATAGACGTTTGGTAACACTTCCTCTAAGATTTTCATGTAATTAGCTCTAGCAGTTTTAGATATTAGCGCAGTGTTATATTCTGTGGATTTTATGCTGTGACCTTTTTTACGTTAAATATGCGTGCTCTGAGCTTTAATTTTATAAGGTAGTGGATCGGAGTTTTCTTTGATTTATATGAGTTTAAAGTCGATTACAAAATTCTTTTATGACATAGAAATTAAAACAACAAAATAATTTTATATTGAGTCCTATAAATAATAAAAACGTTTTATTATAAAAAGTTCTTTTTTAAAAAAGTGTAATTATTTAGTATGTTATAGCCTTATTATTTAAGAAAATCGATGTAATATTATAGGGCAGTCAATGAGGGTATTTGGCTCCGAATTCCATCCTACTACATCGATTAACTTGATGATTTCACAGTAAGTAGGGAATAGCTTAAGAAACAAAGTCTACCCTATGACGATGTGAGCTTTTATCTTGGGGGTGGTTCCCACCCCTTTTCGGGGGTGAAAACTTTGTTGGTTAAAATAGCCACGGAAGAGGCTAGAGAACCTAATTCTAAACAAAAACTGTTCTATAATTATTTTTTGAAAACTCAATACTTTTTGAGTTATTCGTGGTTGAAAATTGGCCATTTTCATTGAAAAATGACACCTTTTCGGACCGATTTTTACGAATTCCTTAAAAACTATGCATCTAACAAAAAAACTATGCAAAATATTTTTGTACCTTATAAAAAAACAGAGAATAGTTCCTTCATCAATCTTCTGGTCATAATACAAAAAGAGATATGGTAGGTGAGAAGAGTTTGTTTTTTTGTGCATTCTCAAATTGGTGTATTCAACTTGAAATAACAGAGAAACGGTCGATTTTAGATGTATAATAATACTAATAACTTTTGTAGTGCTTGAGAAGGCATTTAAAATGAGCAATATTAAATGTCGATTATATTCAAACTAAGCGAGATATGCTACAAAAAATTGATGAATAATGTATTTTAAGAAGAAATGAGAAGTATATTTAACCCCTCATCCATCAGAATTAAGATGCATTGTTTTGCTTTTACAATACTTTTTATTATAGTGTTATTTCTATGTCCAAAAATTTGGACTGGTTTAAAATGAACGGTTTTTGAAAAAAAAAATAAGATCAAATTATACAGCGCATTTTAAAATTTTCTTGAAAATCTTCCTTTTTCTCCATGTAACTCGAAAATGATACGAGATACGAAAAAAAGATACCACACAAAAATATGGGGTTCTTTAAGATAAAAATTTCGTTTTTATTTTTCATTACTGTATCTCTTTATCATTTTCAAGTTACATGGAGAAAAAGGAAGATTTTTAAGAAAATTTAAAAATGCGCTGTATAATTTGATCTTATTTTTTTTTCTAAAACCGTTCATTTTAAACCAGTCCAAATGTTTGGACATAGAAATAACACTATAATAAAAAGTATTGTAAAAGCAAAACAATGCATTTTAATTGTGATGAATGAGGGGTTAAATATACTTCTCATTTCTTCTTAAAATACATTAGTCATCAATTTGTTTGCAGCATATCTCGAATTATAACTTTGATGTTCGAGAAGGAGTTTTTAAAAAAGTATTTATTTTCAAAATATAAATTATAAACTATTTTCAAAATACGAAACAACAGAAGTGTTACGACAAACTTACAATATGATTTAAGATTAGCAAAAAGTCAGAATGATTACCTGAAAGTCCCTCTATTTATAAGGTACTATTGCGTAGTTTCTCGTATCCTAGAATCTGCAGAATCCAGTGGCATAACTCCTCCCTCACTGAGTCCGAAAAATAATGGAGTTATTTTTGGGATGCTGGTTGGTGGTTGCTGGATCTTCTTCTTCAAAGCCGGAATCTTCTTGTAATTCTATTTCATTCTCGTTCCGTTGCTTTGGTCTTCTTTGTTTAATAATATATAGAATTATCAGGATTAGGATAACTGCTATGACTGAGGTTGTCACTAATGGAGTTGTATGCAATGTAGTACTTGTTTCTCTTATTGGTACTAATTGTTTCGCCATATTATTAATTGCATAAAGATTTTCAAAATCAATTTTGGTAATATTATGGCTTTGGAATTTGCGTAGGTTTTCTGTAGAAAAATATTTTATTTTTGGTAAAATTAGAGCTTTCCCTATGTGTATTTTGATATTATTATTGAATTTCAATTGATTGATTACACAGGCCAACCATGAAAAAACTTTTTTGGTAAGATTACCTCTATCTTATGTATTTTAGTGTGCTGAGTCCGAAAGCCGCATTAAAAATGCTGTATCACCCACCATTCTTTCACAATTTAACATTTAAAATTGCATAATTACCTTTTTCTATGGATGCTATACAATGTGCAACTTCTCTCACTACTTACATACATTCAAAATGAACAATTTCTCAGGCAGTGAGAAAAGTCGGCCATTGCAGTGAGAAATATTTTTTCTCACGGGTTCACCGCCGGTTTACATACATATGATCGCCATTTCCATGGTAACATGCACAATACAAACACAATTATTTTTGTCAAACAAAATGTGTTCAAACTTGTCAAAACTTATCAAAAATTACCTTTTAAGACTGTTCAACTGTGAATTATAATTTTAAATAAATAAAGTATATAAATATCAAGAATATTAAATACCTATGTGTATATATGTATTTTATTTCAATTTAGGCATATAATATACCTAAAAGCACCTAAATTATTTAATTTTGAAGTTTGAACTCTTGACAAAAACGCATCCATAGAAAAAATACAGTGTACAACACGAGAGAAAATGACATATTTCTCTCTCGCTTGATTTGCGCTAGCAACAAACTTCTGCGCTAGTGAGAAATAATAATATATCTTTTTTCTCTCTTGTTGCACAATATACTATTGAAACCAAGATGACTACTAAGGAAAAAGAAGCTTGTATTGCATTCAAAAAACTTGTAACCAAGTTTTTAGGTAATGTGAAAGACCCTAACTACGACCTTATATTAGCCAATTTATTAGATAAGTTTTTTAAAATATTAGATAAGATTTAAGATTTCGGATGTCAAATGAGCCTCAAAATCCACCTTTTGCCCTATCATCTTGATTTTTCCCTGAAAATCTGGGTGATGTTAGTGAAGAACAATGCGAACGATTCCCCTAGGATATCTTGGTGATGGAGAAACGATATCAGGGACGTTCGAACAATAATGTGATGGGTAATTACTGTTGGTCACTTCATCGGGAACAACAGAGTGACTCGCATAGGAGAAAATGCTACTTCAGAAGTTTTAAATAAAAAAGAGAAAGAAAATACAAAAGCATTGACTCCTGAAATGATTGCACAGGCCTATACTATTACTAAATAAGAATTAGATAAAAGGTTTTAATCTACTACTGTATAATTTAAATGTATTTCGGTATTTTGTCTTCTTCAAATTATTATAATGTGTAATAAACCAGTGTCATATTGTGGGAAAACTGTGGGTGATACGTAAAATCTAATTTCAGATTCTTTTTTAGCGCCAAAAAATACATAGGATTCACATAAGTTTGTAAGAAAAGTTTTATTAAAAAAAATTTTTTGTTGGCCTGTGTTATCACTTCACAATTTTCTGGTATACTGATGAGAGATGGACTGTGGACTTCGAAAATTTGGTCTCTCTTGCACTTTGACTGGACTCGTTCAGATGTGGATGGCATTATCAATACTTCATTATTGGTTACTTGTTCGATAATGGATTCTTGAAGAGTGACTTCCGTGGTAAAACATTGGGTTGAACTTTGACCATTTAGGAAACGTAAGGTACAATTGTCTTGTAGTATGTTGTCTTCTTTACAATAATATATTTCTTCTAAAATTGGACATTCGTCTATTTGTAGGTGCATTTCGTCGGAGGTTTGTGCCAAATAAGGGTATGTGGGAGTATATACATTTTGTTCTTTTGGATTATTGGGTATGTATGATAAAAATCAAGGACTTTTGGTTTTAGGATAGGAATGTGAGTAGCAAAGATCAATTTTGAGCTTGAAAAAGTTACTTGTGTCCCTAATAGCATGTAATATGTTAAAATATTTGTAAATTTTGGAATTTGAGAAGGATGGTAAATACTGTGCAAATATTCAATCATATCTTGAATTTTTTTACTTGAAATAATTGCACTATGCAATGAGTTTAATTTTTAAAAACATAATTCCGTTTGCTATATTTTCAATAAAATCTATTTTGACAATCTACATTTATCTGACTTATGGTACCTTGAAAAGTAATATAGTTTCCTAAACTATTTATAGTGTTTTGGATTTCTAATTGGAATTTCTGTAAGTTACGTTGCAGTTTTTCTTGGTTTTGCCAAAGTGTGGCTAAAGATTTGTTGTAATGATCGATTAGCTTTTTATACAGATATTTGTAAGTTCGTCTCATGGATAATATGTTTCTGATTATTTTCTAGGACTTCTATCGCTTTATCATATCTACCTCCGTCATCTGAATCTAAGTTTCCAAATAAATATTTATTAACTTTACCTATGCCATCAATTAGGCCTCTTTTTGATAGAATATGGGGATAGATATTTTCTAATTTTTTCTCTAATGTATTAATTAAAACTTCTCTTATTTCTAACATGTTTTCTGCCAATCCATGGTATGAAATAGGATTTGAGGCATTAACTTTTACTACACTAGTTTTTATTATTTGATAATTATCTTTAAGAGATTCTACTTGCCTAACTATTTCGTTTAAGTTAATATAATGGATAAATGTATGTTTACTATAAATTAATCTACATGTGCCTAATTTAATTGGGAGTAAAAGGTTTTCAAGGGGCGTTATATTGACATCGATGTCATCTCCTTTAACCTGGTGAGACGTCCGGTATATCACTTGTATCAGAGTCAACACGATTATCGTCTTCATTTTGTTAAACCTCCAAAAAGTTTTTTCTATTAGATCTTGGTTTGCGAGCTGTGCTTTTGTGATAAACTCCTTTATCAGTCTGTAATATCAGCTTATTGACTTTAAGAATAGTTGTTTGTTTACACCTAGGAAGTGCCTTACTGCGGTTTCCTGTTTTAATATAGGCTTTGTCTTCATTTGTGTATTTATCAGGTTCTGACCTCGATAAATTGCGTTTATCTATCTGCTGAGTTTTCACGTTGGCATCCCTTTCATGTATTTGTCTGTATAATATCTTGCATTGTTCTTTATGATTTTGCACGTATTGTGATAAAATAAGATGATCATTGTTATCGAATGGATCTGGGTTATTTATATGCCCTTTTATAATTTCGAACGGCGTAAATTTAGTAACAGAATGAATGGAATTACTATATGATAATATACAATGTTTCATTAATTGTTCAACTGACATGTCTTTATTTGTTTGTTTAAGGCATCTAAAATGTTCTATTAAGGAAGAATGAAAACGTTCTACCGGAGAATTCGAATTACTATTCTTAGGAATGGTAAAATGTAATTCTATTTTATGTAATTTGCAAAAATTATAGTTTTTGAATTCAGTACCGGAGTCAGTTGTTATTTTATAGGGTAATTCATGATGTGTGATGTAATTTAATAAACCATCGACTATTCAAATTCCACTAATGCTGGGAATTTGATATGCTTGTCCGTATCGAGAAAATGTAAGAATCGATTATTGTAAGAAATGGTGTATTGGATATTCTAAATACATCCATGTGAATGTGATCAAATGGCTTAGAAGCCGTTGGTGTAAGATTAAATTTAATGACTGGTGGGTTTCTATCATATTTATTTTTTAAACAAACGTCACAATTATTGACATACTGGTCTATATTTTCTGACATATTGGGCCCGTAGTATCGCGAACTTAATGACATTTTTAGTTCATTCATGCCACCATGTCCTTTTTTATAAACATGATAATAATTAAGTTTTTCTTTTTGTTCGTCGGTAGTCTCAATATCATCTAATATTTTTGTGCAGTGTACAAATTTGGATGCAGAATTTTTAAAATAATTTTGTAATGAAACTACAAATGTTTCAGGTGATAGTGGTGCTCTAAAATACAAGGCGTATAATTTTCTTGGGTCTATAATAATCTTTTACAAAATTTATTATTCCTTTTTGCAAATCTCTTTGAGGTAAGATAACAAATAGTCTTGTGTTGTCGAATATCTTTTTTAGTTTTTATTTCGTTAATTTCTCCATAAGTTAGTAAGATTTGGTTCTTGTATAAGTTCAATTCAAGGCTCGATCTGTGATTGGTATGCTAAGAATTGGATTTTCGGCTGAAGTATGTACTGTATTTCCTTCGCTATCTTCATTTCCACTTTAACATCATTAATTTGTACATCTGATAAGACGTTTATCCTTTTTTCTTGTTCATTTTTGTCTTTTAATGTTTCAGAAATGTCTTCATTACTTAGCTCAGGTAAATAATGTTCATTTGGATCAAATAATTGATCGGTACTTTCTTTATTTGGAATTGCTAAGTTTTCTATTTCTTTTTGTATCATCTCATCTATATCGTTTAGATTTACACACAAAGATTCAGATTCTAGTACATTTATTTCATTATCGCTGTCTATTCGTGAAAGACAATCCGCAACTTTGTTAAGGGTTCCTTTTTGATATTTAATTGTATAATCAAATTCTTCGAGTTGTAACCGCCATCTCACTAATCGTGAGTTAGGTTCTTTCAATGAGAACAGCCATTGTAGTGGTTTATGATCTGTAAAAATTATAAATTATCTTCCAAATAAGTATGGTCTAAAGTATTTACAACTCCATACTATAGCTAATAATTATTCTTTTTCGAAGTGGAATAATTTATTTCTGCCGAATTTAGTAGTGTAGGAAATAGAGGTTGAACCTTGCAAAGTGGACACAAGTCCGCTTTTATTTTTTTTCTGGCATATCAAGGGGTGCTTATTATAAGACTAACTTTTTCTGAAAAAATTTCGCCCCGGAACCCCCCTTTTCACCCCTTTAAAGGGGGTAATTTGTGGTTTTTGCGGAACGTAGCCCTTCCTGTACCTTTTACAAAAAATTTCTTTTATAGAAATATGAAGAGGACTATATTTTCTACGATTTATTTCCCGACAGCATCTGTCTATCATCCACCGTTTAGCAAGGGTGGCGCCCCAAAGTTCACAAGTTTTTAAAAAAGATGTTTTAAAAAAACATATATTTTTCCCTAACTGTAACGGCAATTAAAAGGAAATTCTGCGGAAATTATTTACAAATAGATGATTGATTTTTTGGTATAGGTTTCACTTAAGGGTAATTGCCCTTTTTTTAATTACAGGGTGCTACATTTTAAAAAACCCCTTTTTATACCGTCTGAACCGTTTATGCTAGAGTAAAAAAACTTTTAGCGATTACCCATGTACTGGTGTTATTTACAAATTTGTATAATGCACCCCCATTTTTTCCCCGGAACCACCCAAAAAAAAAAGAATTAATAAATAAAGTGATTTTCTTGGAATCCTTCACACACAATGCCCTTTATTAATATGCTTCATATATCATTTTGTGCACGTTATTATTACCCATGCATGGACACCAAAAACGATTTCCTAGTGCAACCCCTGTAGTCAAAAAAAAATAAATTAAATGGAGGGTTGAAATTTTTTTTTGTTTTTTGCTTTTTGATCCATATGGGCATATGCTTCATCAATAGTGCTTTTCAAAAATATATATGGTTATTGCAACATCCCTGCGGAAACCACCCCTATCCTTGAAAATATACTGCAGAAACTACCGCTATACCTTGGCGAGCATGTTTTTACGATTTTCTCATTACCTATTCATTTTTTTTTAACAAAACTTATACAAGGTTAAAGACCACTATTTACTCTAAAAATTAGGTCCTATTCATTTTTTTCGTTTAAGCAACCGTTACGGCACAGTGGCGCCGTAAACCTCATATATGCTTTGGCGGGCTCCAGTTTTTGTTTTTTTTTTCGTCATCTGTTCGTTTTATTGATAAAGTACTTATGTAAAATAAATCAACACAGTGTAACCTACAAATTATGACCTATGCACATTTTACATTCTTTGCTCCCCAAAGCCACAGTGGTGGCCCAAAATAAATTTTTTCATATATTCGCCACCTACACGCATTTTATTGCGTTAATACTAACTTAATAGCACAATATTCACCCCTAAGTGGTCGCTAAGCAGTGGCGGATCCAGGGAGGGGTGATAGGGGCTATCACCCCCACCCCTCTCAAACCAAGTCATATTATATTTGAAGATTATAAAAATATTCATTTATTTTTATAGAAATAGTTATATTATATTAATATTATTTTTATAAGAATGACTTTTTATGCTTTAGCGACAGTGGCGGATCCAGCATCGTTAAAAGGGTGCCAATTGGTTAAATTTCTATAAAAATAAATGAATATTTTTATAATCTTTGAATATAATATCACTTGGTTTGAGAGGGGGGGGAGGTGATCACCCCCATAACCCTTCCCTGGATCCGCCACTGCTTAGCGACTACCTAAGGGTAAATATTATGCTATTAAGGTAGCATTAATGCAATAAAATGCGTGTAGGTGGCGAAAATACGCAAAAATTTATTTTGGGCCACCACTGTGGCTTTGGGGAGCAAAGAATGTAAAATGTGCGTAAGTCATAATTTGTAGGTTACAGTGTGTTGTTTTATTTTACATAAGTACTTTATCAATAAAACGAACAGATGACGAAAAAAAAAAACAAAAACTAGAGCTCGCCAAAGCATATATGAGGTTTACGGCGCCACTGTGCCGTAACGGTTGCTTACACGAAAAAAATGAATAAGGTCTAATTTTTAGAGTAAATAGTGGTCTTTAACCTTGTATAAGTTTTGTTTAAAAAGAGTGCATAGGTAATGAGAAAATCGTAAAAACATGCTCGCCAAGGGATATGCGTAGTTTCTGCAGTATATTTTCAAGGATAGGGGTGGTTTCCGCAGAGATGTTGCAATAACCATATATATTTTTGAAAAGCACTATTGATGAAGCATATGCCCATATGGATCAAAAAGCAAAAAACAAAAAAAAATTTCAACCCCCCATTTTATTTATTTTTTTTGCTACAGGGGTTGCACTAGGAAATCGCTTTGGGTGTCCATGCATGGGTAATAATAACGTGCACAAAATGATATATGAAGCATATTAATAAAGGGCATTGTGTGTGAAGGATTCCAAGAAAATCACGTTATTTATTAATTCTTCTTTTTTTGGGGTGGTTTCGGACAAAAAATGGGTTCACCAGTACATGGGTAATCGCTGAAAGTCTTTTTACTCTAGTATAAACGGTTCAGATGGTATCAAAAGAGGTTTTTTAAAATGTAACACCCTGTAATTAAAAAAAGGGCAATTACCCTTAAGTGAAACCTATATCAAAAAATCAGTCAATTATTTGTGAATAATTGCCGCAGGATTTCTTCTTAATTTCCGTTACAGTTAGGGAATAATATATATTTTTTAAAAACATCTTTTTTAAAAATTTGTCAACTTTAGGGCGCCACCCCCGCTAAACGGTGGATGATAGAGAGATGCTGTCGGAAAGAAATCGTAGAAAATATAGTCCTCTTCATATTTCTATAAAAGAAATTTTTTGTAAAAGGTACAGGAAGGGCTACGTTCCGCAAAAACCACAAATTACCCCCTTTAAAGGGGTGAAAAGGGGGGTTCCGGGGCGAAATTTTTTCAGAAAAAGTTAGTCTTATAATAAGCACCCCTTGATATACCAGAAAAAAAATAAAACCGGACTTGTGTCCATTTTGCAAGGTTCAACCTTTGTTTCCTACACTATAGGGTCCTTGACGCATAAGAAATAGGATGTCCATCCTGTGATAATACTGCCCCGATGGCATATTTGGATGCGTCTGTCATTATTTCAAATTTTTTATTAAAATCTGGGTAGGCTAGAATTGGTTCTGATATTAACAAATTTTTGCAAGTATTAAAGCAATCGATAAATTCTTTTGTATGTTCTATTTTATGGTCTTTCTTTTGTTATTTTAGCAAAGTTTTTTATAAATTTGCGATAATATCCTAAGAGACCTAAAAACGATTTAATCTGTTTTTGTGTTCTTGGAAAATTCTGTATAGCTATTATTTTGTCTTTATTAGGTTTAATTCCTTCTGGTGTCACAACGTGACCAAGAAATTCAACTTCTTTTTGCAAAAATTCACATTTGTCTAGTTGAATTTTTAAGCGTGCTTCTCGCAGTTTATGAAATACTAGTTTTAAATTTTGAATATGTTCCTGTAAGCTAGTGCTAAATATTATTATATCATCCATATAGACCATGCATATCTTGTTTTGCAAATCTTTTAATACTTCGTCCATTACGCGTTGGAATGTTGACGGCGAATTTTTGACCAAAAGGCATTCTTAGAAATTCATAGTGATCGTTGACTACGTTGAATGCTGTTTTCTCTACAGATTTTGGATCCATTTCGATTTGGTGAAATCCGCTGGCCAAATCTAATGTGCTGAAATACTGCGCTCTTCCTAATTTGTCCAAAATGTTTGTAATATGTGGAATTGGATATCTATCCGAAATTGTCTTCTCATTAAGTTTTCGATAATCTATAACTAGACGGTATTTTTTCTTGACTGATGCGTCTAATTTCTTGTTTACAATCCATATAGGCGAACTCCAAGGCGAGCAGCTTGACCTTATGATTCCTTTGTCTAACATTTCTTGAATTTGCCTTTTAACTTCTTCTTTATGGCAATAAGGATACCTATAAGATCTTGAATGTATCGGAACTTCGTCTGTAGTTTTTATGGTGTGTCTGACATTGGAAGTAAATGTCAAAGGATCTCCTGTTTTTAGAAATACATATATCTGAAAATTCTCTACATAGTTTAATTATGTTTTCTCTTCTGAATTCATGTGGTCTGTTCTTAATAGATTTCGTAAGTCTATTTTGTTTCTCTTGCTCCATTTCTCATTAGGATTTTTGTTAAAATAATAATAATAATATCGTATGGCATTTTTGCCGGGGAGATCCTTTCGGACAGTTCCGACGCCATTTACATCTTTAACCCTATTTTAATTAACTAGTGCCGATGTACACTAGCCCAGGGGGCCGACGGCTTAACGTGCTCTCCGAGGCACGGTGAGACGGCTCGTGTCATTATTGGAAATGAAAATGGTTTGTCTTTGGCAGGGCTCGAACCCACGTGCACTGGCGTATGAGGCCAGCGATTATGCCGTTACTCCACGGCCGCTCACTTTTGTTAAAATGTGTTAAAATAATTCAGATTGTATAGTTCATAATTTTCGTTTTCAAATGGGTATACGTCAATTGGTCTTAGTAGAGTTATCTTCAAAGATTTATCTGTTGTGTTTATTATTTCCATTATAGCATAGCCATTTTTTGCTACTGTTAATGTTTCGGGTATATAAACTTTGTCTAAATATGTTTCTTCTATTATTATTTCTCCATTAGGTATAGTGACAGGAACAGGATAAAGCATTCTGTCCTGTGCTCCTATAGTAAATTCAAATTTAATATACGTAGGTCCTCTAAATTTAATCGGTATCATTACGTTATTATTATAAAGTATTTTATTAGTAAAATCTATAACTAAGTTCATTCTCATCATATCTTCTAATCCTAAGATTCCATCAAAATATTCGTGAAAATCATATAGGATATAATTGATATAAAAGTCACTTCCGAATTCTGGAAATGCTGGTATTTCGGCTTGATATTTAATAGTCTGTATAAAGAGCAGTATTTATGTTTACATTTGACTGGTAAATACAATTGGAAAAATATTTTTGGGCAATACTTGGTCGTAGCAAAGACCTGGCACTACCGGTATCAATTAATAATTTTATTTTTGAATTTCCTACTCCAATATATGGTAGGGGATTTTTGAGTTTATTTCGATGTTGACTGTTTCATTTCCGAGGCAACTATCCGAAAATTTTGGTCGTCTTACAGTAGATGTAAATAAATAAAAATATATATGCAATATAAGTATTTTTCAAATATTTCAAAACATTATTCAATAAAATGCAATATTTGCGACAGCATAAAAATAAAAAATGTATTAAAAATGTTTCAAAAATTTATGATCAACATTCTTTTTCAAAATTCAAAAAATTAATATATCCTTCCTCACAAAGATATGAAAGAAAAGGCGAAAAGGAAAGGCACTTACAGTTTATCTGGAGCACCTGGTTCTCTTCTCCGAACTTTTGCTTCTTCTGGAACTCTGCTTCTCGCTGGATACCACTGTAGTGTAGAGATTCGATTTCGATACGCGCTACGATGTAGAAACACCAAAAACCGAAAAAGTTCTATTACTGGATGTGTAAAATGTCTTTTCCGATCCCTCACGTATCCTACTGGCTGCGCCAATTATAACTTTGATGTTCGAGAAGGAGTTTTTAAAAAGTATTTATTTTCAAAATATAAATTATATACTATTTTCAAAATACGAAACAACAGAAGTGTTACGACAAACTTACAATATGATTTAAGATTAGCAAAAAGTTAGAATGATTTGAAAGTCCCTCTATTTATAAGGTACTATTGCGTAGTTTCTCGTATCCTAGAATCTGCAGAATCCAGTGGAGTAACTCTCGCTTAGTTTGAATGCAATGGATCTTTAATATTGCTCATTTTAAAGTTCTTTTCAAGCATTACAAAAGGTATTGATAGCACTATGCACCTAAAATCTACCGTCTCTGTTTTATTTCAAGTTGAATACACCAATTTGGGCATGTATCAAAAAAATAAACTCTTTTCACCTACCTTATCTCTTTTTGTATTATAAGTGAAACATTTGTGAAGGCAAGCGTCTCTTTGTTTTTCTATAACCTACAAAAATGTTTAATTTTTTAGTTAGATGCATAGTTTTTAAGGAATTTGCGAAAAACCGTTCGAAAAGGTGTTATGTTTCAATGAATATGGTCAATTTTCAACCACGAATAACTCAAAAAGTATTGAGTTTCCAAAAAAAACTTATAGAACAGTTTTTGCTTAGAATTAGGTTCTCTAGCGAATTCCGTCGTTATTTTAACCAACAAAATTTTCACTCCTAATAAGGGGTGGGAACCAACCCCGAGATAAAAGCACACATCGAAATAGGGTAGACTTTGAATTAGGAGATAAGTAAAGGCTATTTCCAAAATTTTATTAAAATCCATGCAGTAGGATAGAATTTGGAGGTAATATCCTATTCTTGCTCCCATTGACTGGCACTGGCGTATTATTGTTGCTAGACAGGTAAAGGTAATTTTATACCGGGTGTAACAATCATACGGTGTTTTTTTCTTAAAGTTCGGAACACCCTGTGTAATATTCTAGAATATATACAATATTTAAATTAAAACTCGACTGTAGCCTTAGGCTTTCTTAACATCTTGTTTTTTGATTCATTCGCTTATGTTCGATATTAAAAGAGATATGTACTTTTATATTACAAATGAGGTATGCTGTTTGGTCTTGATCAATATCATTCCAAATCTCGAGAGCTACTGTTTCTACCTCTTGTAAGGTTCTAGGAGGTGGCAAACGCTGTCATAGTCTTCTGCCAATTATGTCCCACAAATTTTTGTTCAGGTTAAGATCTGGACTATGCGATGGCCAATGCAAAGTCTGAAGATTTACCTGTTGTAAATATTCGGTTACAGTTCGTTGCATTATCGTGCATTAGCTAAAAATTGTTACCAATATAAGTAGCCGATAGCATGGTAGCTAAGTCCTTCGCTATTTAAGATCACTACTTGAACACACTCATCGCGGGTCAAATTCCTTGTAGCGCATTTCATTTCGACCAAAGAAGGAAAAAAACTACGGAATTAATTGAAACTTTAAATAATAAATCTACTAATTTTCACAACAAACCAGACACTTTTTGACGGTTAACCATCTGACATCCATTAAATTGTTAATTTCTCATAGCACACTTTAGGCTTGTTTATTAAACTAAGGAGAAAATGAGGATTTATTAGAGAGATTTTGCACCTCCTATTTTGCAATTCCGTTATGGTTATCGTTATACTACGTCTGCGCACTAGCGAATCTATGATCCGTTATCGTTATTAAACATAAGGGATTCCGTAATTTACGGAGGTTTAAAGTAGTGCTTATCGTTATCGTTATAGTAATGGTTAAATTGCTTTGTTGCCAGAATGTAAAAAAAAAATCAGTAAAATTACATTTACATAGATTCTAATTTTGATGACCTATAAATTAAAATATCAAAAACTGTTCAAGTATAGAAGTATATGCTTAAAATTACAATAACGTTGTGAAGCGAGGTTATGTTTAAATAACGATAACGATGAGACGAAAAACCTACTTGACAGGTTGCAAAAACTCTGCTTTTTAACGTTGCCGTAATAGTTATGCTTAATAAAGTTAACCATAGCGGAGCCAAAATCAGCGGTTATTTTAAGGGGTGCAAAATCTCTCTATTGATGAAAAACATCGCTAGTTGTTAAGGTACCTAACTTTTTTTATTATTCAACATAAGCAAATGAATCAAAAAAGAAAATGTTAATAAAGCCTAAGGCTACAATTGAATTTAAATTTAAATATTTTTTATATGCTAGAATATTCCACAGGGTGTTCCGAAGAAAAAAACACAGTGTGATTGTTACACCCGGTATAAAATGACCTTTACCTGTATAGCAACAATAATACATCGATTTTTTTTTAAATAATAAGGCTATAACATACTAAAAAAATCACTCAAATCGGACAACAGGTTTAGGAAATTCGAGACTTCTAACGTATACAATTCAGCAAGTGAGTCGATTATTTTGCTCTCGAGTGTATTTGATAATTTCTAGTACATACATCATACCGAGTATTGATAATGGTTTTCTATAAAAGACAAAATCCTTACTGCAAGACATTTCGTCCTCTCCTCCGGCACAGTCCAACAGTCCATCGCATCTCCATGAATTAGGCATACAGCTGCTATCCACAGAACATCTGAAAGATTCCCCGGGACATGGACCAGTAGTCATACATCCATCCTCATCGGACCCGTCTGAACAATGTTTTCTACCGTCACATTTCCAAGAGGCGGGTATGCAGCGGTTTGAAGGACCGCATGATATTTCGTTAGGGCTGCATGTCCATGATTCTAGAAAAAGAAAATTTTGTTCTTATTAATAATTGTACAATAGAACAAATAAGAGTTTTCAAAAACTTACTGAATATTAGATCTAGCGTATAATTACAGTAACCAGGTTGAACAAAAATTAAACAAACAAAAAAATATAAGGGTGATTCCATTTCAAATCACTCAATTTTGGATCAAAAAACTTTTGGATCTTCGATTTGTCTGAAAATTGGTATATAGCATCGGCGGAATGTAAAAATAAGATATTTAAGGTCGAATTGTCTTCTTCATCTTCTTCTTCTTTTTCTTAAAATGTTATTTTAGGCGATTTTATAGTGATTTGGTATTTATTTAAACAAATTTGCATTTTCTATCGTAAAGTATGAATGGAAAAAATAATATTTTAATAGAAGGGACTCAAAAATGTCATTATATGGCATTATAACAAGTTTTTGATTAAATTTTATACTGTAGAAAATGTTAAAATACCGTTTTTTACATTTTCCTCTATTTCCAAAATACATTATGTATATTCGATTTGGCTAAAAATTTGCCCACCTCTAGCCAAAACATAGAACTTTAAGTGGTTAAAACGATTTAAATTATTTTACAAAACTAAAAAAGTTACATGCAATATCATAGCGTCGTTGTGCGGGTAAAATCTGCTATGTACATTTTTTATTTTTTGGTGAAATTGAGTTATGAGCACAGAAATTCTCAAAATTTAATTATTAACACATTGGTATAATCTGCTATAGGCTATGAATAGAATTAACCAAGTTATAAACATTTGGTTAAAATCTGCTATGTGTTCAGGTGAGGTAAAATCACAGTTTTATGTCTCCCCTGTAAAATTTAGTTTTTTACACATAGCAGATTTTGCTCGCGCAACGACGCGCGACGATAGTCAAAAATATAGACGTCTACTGTAAGTACAATTAACTCGGAAAATATCGACCTCACGACAAAAATTGTTAAAAAAAATTGTAATCATTGTAAATATTATTTATTTGAAACTATTTCAGTTCCTACCATTTTTGTCGAAAAGTTAAAAATGGCGGAGATATTGAGCAAAAACGGTCCTCCTTTAAAATCAAGATGGCGGCTAACGTAACGGAGGAATTCATTCGCGATTTTAAATTTAGGCTACTATTGACCACCCTAAAGGTTAGAAAAATAACATTTTGGGCAGCTCGGCATGCAAGGTAAAATGCTATCCCCACTGGTCTAATATTGTCGAGTCATTATAAAATATGGCAGTGCCCGTGTTTAAAAGATATTTCTGCTTTATACATAGGGCGAGCCATATGGTTTGTTTTTCGTTGTTTTAAGGTGAAGGGATGATGGGCGTACTAGCCAGCCCACTTGAGATTGAAACCTATGATAAGAATGTATTGCAGTTTTAAGGAATGTGTAGATATTGGATATTATGTTTTTAAGTCAGTCGAGTTTGTAACATTCTTCGGATAACATCCAAATAAAAACTTTATTTTAAGCTACACTTGCGTATTTTTAATAGGGGTAATTTTCTGTAATCGAAAGTTATTTTCTATAATTTAATTTCGAACCAGGGATCTTTGCGTGAAGTAACTCGTGGACATCCCAACGTGACATTTGGCGACCGCGATAAGGACTTAGATATATACGGGTGTGCTTAAAAGTTAGTTGTTTCCGCTTATTTAGTGTACACTTTTTTCCGGCGAATAAATTCGTTTGCCGTGAGGCTCGGCCGAAGTTGTTACCCTTGTAAGCGAGAAATATGGCATTAGAATTAGAAACAAAACGCCGAACAGTGCTTCGTACTGCTTTTACGACAGCTACTAATGTTTTGGACAATTTGTTATCTGAAACGGTGGACACTCGACCCTGGCAACAAATTAGTGTACAGTGGGAACTGTTACAAGTTAAGTACAATGAGCTTTGCGTCGTGGAAAGTGCGGTGTTTGAAGCTATGATCGAAAAGGCTTCCAAGGCAGAATTAATCAGTGAGATGGAGGTAAAGGATAGATACAGCACACGCTACTATGAACTGAAGTACAAATGTGAAGACAGACCCAGTTTAGTAAGTTCAGAGTCATCAATAAAAGGTAAGCGCAGTTTTAAATTACCTCCAATCGAATTCAAGAAATATTCTGGGGACTTGATAGATTGGCTTCCATTTTGGTCGCAGTTCAAAGTAGTGCATGATGATCCATCGATTGATTTAAACGACAAAATAGCTTATTTGAGACAAGCCACTGTAGACAGTAGTAAGGCCAGACGTTTAGTGGAGAGTTTTCCTGCAGTAGCCGATAATTACTCAAAAATTATAAAGAGTTTGAAGTCTAGGTTTGGCAGAGAGGATCTCCAGATTGAAGTATATATTAGGGAGCTCTTAAAGTTAATTTTGAGTCAAGTTTCTAGTAGTTCTTGTAATGTTTCTGCACTATATGATATGATAGAGAGTCAACTTCGTTCACTTGAGACCTTAGGCATAACTGCTGACAAATATGCGGCAATATTGTATCCCCTTATTGAGTCATGTTTACCGGAGGATATGATCAGACTATGGCATAGATCTTCACAGTTTTTAAGGCCTTCTGGTTACGTATCCATGCACAATGTCGAAGAATCTGCAGAAGTTTCAGCTTTGGAGACAAGATTAAGTGGGCTAATGAGTTTTCTACAAAATGAAGTTCAAAATGAACAAAAAATTAATTTAGCAACGGAAGGTTTTGGTTTATCGACTGAAAATAAATGTAAATCCAATAACCTGGTTGAAAAGAAGAATATAAAATTACCAAAGCAAGGAACTGATCAGCCATCAGCGACCGCTGCTGGGTTGGTAAATTATGAGGTTGACAGGTGTATTTTTTGCGAAGGACAGCATGACAGTATCAATTGTTTTAAAGCACAAAAATTGTCTATGGAACAGAAACGACGAACATTGTCAGAGAAGAAAGCCTGTTTTCGATGTTTGAAGGTTCGACATTCTTCGAAGAACTGTAGAGCACGTTTGAATTGTATTTTGTGTTGTAAATCCCATGTTGTTTTGATGTGTCCTGATTTACCTGTTAATAAAATTGATACATCGACCTCAAGTATCAGCCGCTCGGAAGAAAATAGGACTGAGGATCAGACGCTTGCGAATTTGAATAATACACAGGTTTTTTTACAAACTCTGCGAGTAAACATAAGAAGTGCACATGGTACTAAACAAGTAAGGGCACTTATTGACACTGGATCACAGAGAACATATATTTTACAGCGTACCGCACAAGAAATAGGTTTTTCTGCTAAAGGAACGGAAAATATCGTACATACGTTATTTGGCGGTAAAAGTACTTCTGAACAACGACATAAATTATACAAGGTAACTGCGAGTGAAGGAGCTTACTCTTGTTCATTTGATGCCTTAGATCAACCAAAAATTTGTGCAGATGTCTCTCCTGTTTATCACGGCCCTTGGGTTGAGGAACTTAGTGACATGAATATTTCGCTCAGCGAAGTCGGACATATAGCACCAATTGAGATTTTGTTAGGAGCTGATGTTGTAGGCAAATTGTATACAGGGAGGAAATATCAGTTACAGTGTGGTCTTGTAGCAGTTGAAACTTTGTTAGGTTGGACTCTTATGGGCAAGGTGCCGGCGGTTGCTTCTAATTTCAGCACATCTATGATGTCGATTGCATTGTTTGTTGATAGTTCTTCTGTGGCGAAACTCTGGGAGCTTGATATTATTGGGATAACCGATCCTGTAGAAAAATTGACACGAGAGGTGGCGGCCAAGGAGGCTAAGAATTTTTTCTATGAGACTATCCGATGTGACAACGAAGGTAGGTATGAGGTTATGTTACCTTGGTTGAACAAGCATCCTTTAATTTCAGATAATTTAGTTGTCACTAGAAGAAGGTTAGATACTACTTTAAATAAGTTGAAAAAGTCCAATTTGTTTGAATCGTATAATTTAATATTCAATGAGTGGTTGAACGAGGGTGTGATCAAAATAGTAAATAATCCGGAAGAGAATAATTGTGTGCACTATTTGCCTCACAGGCCCGTTATT
Organism: Diabrotica virgifera virgifera; assembly: GCF_917563875.1. NCBI lineage: Eukaryota > Metazoa > Arthropoda > Insecta > Coleoptera > Chrysomelidae > Diabrotica > Diabrotica virgifera. The sequence continues at coordinate 157,396,906 of NC_065445.1, forward strand.
AAAAATACTAGCGAAACCACGAAAATTAGGCCAGTCTTTGATGCATCATCTCATGAACAGGGTCGTCCTTCTTTGAAAGTACCTTCTTAGAGGTAGGGCCTAATCTTATTGAACTTATTCCTTCTGTGTTATTACGGTTCAGACAACAAAGAATAGGTGTTGTGTCGGATATTCGAAAGGCTTTTCTTCAAATTTCTGTACATTCGAAGGACAGAGATTTTTTGAGGTTCCTATGGGTAAACAATGAAGGAAAGGAATTTGTATTTCGACATAGGAGAGTTGTTTTTGGAGTCAACTGTAGTCCATTTCTTCTGGGTGCTACTATAGAATTTCATTTGATAAAGGCGCTGGAGAAGTGTTGTAATGATATGCCGTACTCTAAAAATACAATTGAAAGGCTTATGATTGGGTTCTATGTAGATAATTGTGTGACTAGTGTTACTGATGAGAATGAGTTGAGAAAGTTCGTATCAGAAGCAACTGCCATCATGGAGGAAGCTAAGATGGATTTGAGAGGGTGGGAGTCTTCTGGTAGTACAAAAACAGTTGTCCCTGTTCTTGGTCTTCTCTGGGACTCCTCAAGAAACACACTAAAAATCAATGGTGAAATTTTTCAGGGAGTGGTCGGAAAAGAACCCATAACTAAGAGACTGATGCTTTCTGTAGCTCAGAGTATATTTGACCCTATTGGTTTTACCTGTCCAGTATCTCTGTTCCCTAAACTGTTGCTGCAGAAACTTTGGGAAAAGCGCCTGGGATGGGATGCACCAGTCGAGCATGACATGGCTGAGGAATTTTGTCAATGGGTTACTCATCTTCCTGAACTGTCGAGTATTGAGATTCCACGTTGGATCCAGGCTGGGCCCATTGAAGCTGACCATTGGAGTTTGCACACCTTTTCAGATGCAAGTAAGAAAGCTTATGCAGCCGTAGTGTTTTTGAGAGTTCTTCGGAATGATGGTGTTTCGATTTTTCTTGTAGCAGCTAAGAGTCGTGTGGCTCCTTTGAAGAAGATTTCTATACCTAGATTGGAACTGTTGGCAGCCACTATTGGTGCTAGACTTTATCAGTCAGTCAAAAGACAATTTTCTCAGCATGTTGAGTCTTATTTTTGGAGTTATTCCACTACGGTTCTTTCTTGGATTCAACGTAAGGATGACTGGTCTGTTTTTGTTTTTAATAGAGTTCAGGAGATTAGAAATTTAGCCAATGCTGAGTGTTGGAAATATGTGCCTGGTTCTCTCAACCCTGCCGATCTTCCATCAAGAGGCTGTGGTGTTCGGCAATTGTTTGAATCTCGATGGTGGGAAAGCCCGGAATGGTTGTACAGAAACGAAAATTATTGGCCCCAACAACAAGTAGAGGTTGATGAAGAAGAAGTCGGCACTGAGAAAAAGAAAAAGCCATTTCGTCACTATTGAATATGACGTCCGACGATTGGCACCTGCATTACTTTTCTCAGTACACAAAACTGTTAAGAATGATGGCTTGGACGCTACGATTTTGTTACAATACGAGAAATTCAAATGGAAAACTTACAGGCGAATTGGTCGCGGAGGAAATCGACAAAGCCGAAATGTTTGTGTTGAAGTTAGTGCAGAAAGAAGCGTTGATGAATTTGGACTTATACGTTTAAAAACTCGCGTTACCGAGAGAATTGACACGGAAGATTTTCGTCTGCCTATCTTACTTCCGGGTGAACATTTTATAGTGCGCAAGTTGATTTTGAGCTTACACAAAAACTCTTGTCACGTTGGTAGACAGGGACTGCTTAGTTTGTTCCGCGAAAAATATTGGACTTTAGGGGGTAGACGGATTGTGCGGTCCATTTTAAAAGAATGTGGTGTGTGCAAGAGACAAGATGGAAAATCGTTCGAAGTACAAACGCCTTCATTGCCGGCCGATAGAGTTCGAGATGCTGCAGTGTTTGAGATTTCCGGGGTGGACTTAGCTGGGCCTCTTTACTTGAAATCGGGCGAGAAGGCATGGATTTGTTTGTTCACTTGTGCCGTTTATCGCGCAGTTCATCTGGAACTCGTTACCTCCTTGTCAACAAATGCATTTATTCAAGCTTTCCGTCGCTTTGTTGCCAGGCGTGGACGCCCGAGAACGGTTTATAGTGACAATGGAACGAATTTTACGGGACTTGAGAACGCGCTTAAGCAATTGGACTGGAACATGATCGCGGAATATAGTTCTACACAACATATTAAGTGGTGTTTCAACCCCCCTACAGCTGCATGGTGGGGTGGATTTTGGGAGCGATTAATAGGTATTGTGAAAGGACTTTTGCGAAAAGTTTTGGGTCGAGCGTCTCTCAATTATGAAGACTTATTAACATTGTTGTGTGATTGTGAGAGTATAGTCAACTCGCGGCCATTGACGTATATTTCGGATGATCCTACTGAGTTAGCCGCGTTGACGCCAGGTATGTTTTTACGTGAGCAAGTCAGTTACGAGTTGCCGGATTGTGATTTGCTAGAGCAGAATTCTCTCACACGCAAAATACGCCGTTTGCAAGAGTTGAGAAGTCATTTGCGAAAAAGATTTCGTGCTGAATATCTGGCTCAACTCAAAGCGGGAACGAAGAAGACGAAAGTGTCTAAAGTGTCTATCGGGGATGTCGTTTTAGTAGGCAACGAAAACATCAAGCGTCTTCAGTGGCCTTTAGGAAGAGTTATTGAACTTTTACCCGGTAGAGATAATCAGGTGCGATTAGTTCGTCTTGCGACGGCACAAGGCCAACTTCTGAGACCGTTGCAAAGGCTTTACCCAGTGGAAGTCGTGGAGGCAGTTACTGCTGGCGAGAATATCCAGGGTATTACCCTACGGGATGCGGCTCCAGAGACAGTGCCTCACGAGAACGGTTGTCAGCTCCAGGCTGAGGAAGAATCAAGTGAAATAAGTACGGGAGTGACAAAAAGCAGAGCACCCGATTTAAATGAAAGATGTACGCGAAGTGGCCGGGTAGTTAAAACTCCTGTAAGATTCAAGTGACATTTTCTTGACTTGATTTTTTCATGACTGTTTGTTTTTAATATATTTTACTTTTCACTTTATTTGATATTTTATTGTAATTTTTCGTGACTCTCTGTATTTTTTTGAGAAATTTTGTCAAATTCCCCAAGGTGGGAGAATGTCGAGTCATTATAAAATATGGCAGTGTCCGTGTTTAAAAGATATTTCTGCTTTAATACATACGGCGAGCCATATGGTTTGTTTTTCGTTGTTTTAAGATGATGGGCGTGCTAGCCAGCCCACTTGAGATTGAAACCTATGATAAAAATGTATTGCAGTTTTAAGGAATGTGTAGATATTGGATATTATGTTTTTAAGTCAGTCGAGTTTGTAACATTCTTCGGATAACATCCAAATAAAAACTTTATTTTAAGCTACACTTGCGTATTTTTAATAGGGGTAATTTTCTTTAATCGAAAGTTATTTTCTATAATTTAATTTCGAACCAGGGATCTTTGCGTGAAGTAACTCGTGGACATCCCAACGTGACAAATATACTTGTGAGTCTGATATTATTGCATGTAACTTTTTTTGTGTTGTAAAATAATTCAAATCTTTTATCCCCTTAACGTCCTATGTTGTGGCTATCTGTGGGCAAATTTTCAGCCAAATCGAATATGATGTATTTGGGGAATGAATGAAAATGTAAAAAACGGTATTTTAACGTTCTCTACACTAACATTTGTTACATTTCCTTATAATTCCTTATAATGACATTTTTAAGTCCTTTCTATTAAAACATTATTTTTTCCATTGATACTTTACAGTAGAAAATGCAAATTTGTTTAAATAAACTCCAAATCACTGTAAAATCGCATAACATTTAAAAAAAAAAAAGAAGACTTTTTGACCTTAAATGTCTTATTTTTACGTCCCGCAGAAGCTATATACCAGGTTTGGGGCTGTCCATTAACCAGGTGCTGCTCGAAAGGGGGGGGAGGGGTCCATAAAAAATCACGAAACATCACAAGGAGGTAGGGGGGGTGTAGTAATATATCACGTGTATTTTTTTCGGAAAATGCGCGATACTTAACCCGTTACGTGTATCTATTTTTTCGTCAATTGCGTACAAAAATCGAAAGCGGCATTGCTGTGACTAATATTAAAAAAAATCCATTTCTCTTTCATAATATACACAACCCAGCAAATTGGTTCCACCCAAATTATGTTGAATGTTATGATAAGAAGCGACCCATTTCAAAGCGTTTTGTTGTGAATGTAGCATATGTTTCCACTAAATAGGAATACTGACCGGGACTCTGTCGGCCTCTCCGACTTTTTATTTATGAGCCTTACATGTGTTTTACCTACTATCTGATGAATTGGAAATTCTCAAAATCCTGTCAGTTTTAATCCCTTGTTTTGTCACTGAATACAAGCGTTTAAACTGTTTTTAACTTCTTACTTTTTTCATCACAATTTCTAAGATAGGTGATCTGTATAAAGAACTATTTACAGAGTATAAGAAAGGAAAAAATCCTGGTGTTGCTCAAAAAGAATTTATTGAATTGTGGGTTAACGGGAAACAAAAATATACAAAGGAAGAATTTTTGTAGATACTAAAAAATACACGTGATATAGGGGGAAGGGGGGGTTAGTTTTAAACCTCACCATGTATCACCAAGGGGGAGGGGGGGTTAACAAATGCCAAAAAAAAACATCACGTGATTAGTAATTAATGGACGGCCTCTTTCAGAAAAATCGGAGATCCAAAATTTTTTGCCTGAGTAATATGACATAAAATGTACCATAATAGATCAAATTCTGTAAAACAGTTTTGTAAATCTTGACAATATGGGTGAATAACCACGAAAAGATAGGAAAGCCGAATATAATAGAATGGACTAAAGCAAATTATCGGAAAAAACTATCTATCTAATTTTTTTGGAAGGAAAAGAGTAGAGGCGGGAAAGGGGAGAAGGAGAAAAATAGAAAGTGACATCTGAAGAGCAAAAAGCTTTAGTTTAGGAAGGGAAAAAATATTAAATCCGCGAGGAAAAGAAACTTCCTGTAGCTGGCTGTATACCATAAACCACAAAAATACTAGATTTATTGTAAAAGGTTTATTTTAAAACACCCTAAATAAGGGTCACATTAAGACAAAACGTTTTCGGATTAAGAAATCCATCATCAGTGTTCTAAAAGCCCTAAAATTAAGTATAACCTAATTAATTGAGAAAAAAGTTAAAAAGTTGACAGAGGTTTTAAAAAACAAGAGGCCATACTTACAAAAAATATCTTAATAAGAAAATTCCTAAATAATTAGGAAAAAATATTGTCAGATATATAACAGAAGAAATTAGAGTTAACACGTTTATTTTATACTTATATGATATAACTGTGTATATACAGCTCCCGGAGTGAACCGTGGCCGATGAGAAACGCTGTCGTTGGTCGTACACCCACCTAAACTCTGCAGTGAGGATTTCTCTCATCGACCATGGTTCGCTCCGCGAGCTGTAATATCCTAAAAAATATATTGTTTTGCTGCATTTTTTACTGTATTAACTTACCACAATTGATTTCATCACTTCCATCATTACAGTTCAAAATGCCATCACATACAAGATGTCGCTTTAGGCATTGCTTGCTGGCACACTGAAACAATGACAATACTATTAATTCCGAAAAAGCTTTTGACAATCTAAACATGAAATAGAAATCTAATTATACACTAGTGGCCAAAATTCTGGAAGAATTTACAAGAATTTTAGTTTTGTTAGCAGCATTCATCTCCTTGCATTCGATTCGTAAAAGCCTTAGGAAACTTTATAAACTAAAGTGATGATGAAATGAAAATTGTATAATTGAACAAGAAAAATGCATTTTCCGAAATGCATTTCGAAGTGTTGAAAAAGGATAAATTTATAATTCGGAAATAATTGACATAAATGAGTTCAATGTTATGGTATCTCCGAGACACCGATGGTCTCCGAGGCACCTGGTGTGATAAAACTCGATATATCTATTTTCCAAAATATTATAGTTAAAATATTGGTTTTTGCTCTTTCAAAGCAGAACAGAACAGAGGTTTCAGAACAATCATTGTAAATTAATCTCATATACCTACATTAACATATTATTAGTTTCAATACAGTTTGTTATATCTCACCTGATAATTATTGGGACAGCCTTCTTCCATACAATCGATTTCATCAGAACCATCAGTGCAATCCAAAACAGAGTCACATCTGTCACCGATTGGAATACAGTAACTGCTATCTTTAACTGAAGTTCCATTCACACAATGAAACTGTCCTGGTGAACACCTGGAAACCTTAGGCAATACAAAGTCTTCTGTAACTGGTATCACTTGATCCTTTTTGGAAGAAACTTCATTGAGTTTATCATTGGTGTTGTCAGTCTTTTCGTTTGAGATCTCGTTATTTTCGAAGGAAAGATCTTTTTTTTGTTTGGGCGTTTCGGATGAAGTGTCTTCGCTTAAAGGAATTATGCCTAGTTCTTGGGTTGAATCTTCTTCAATCTGTAAAAATAAATAAAGATAGAAATAACAATAATATTTGCCAAATTTCATATAGGGCGGGCCAAAGAAAACAGTCCACCTCGATATTTGCTAGTAGTCATTAGATTTTAAGGAAATGCCGAAACAGGTAGATTTTTATTTTTATACTAGCTGACCCGGTGAACTTCGTTGCACCCTATGTACCTTATGGAATTAGATAATGTGTCATAATTCAATAACAAAAAATGAACAGAACCAAAAAAATATTCAAAAATATTATGTATGAAAAAGTTGAATCTTCCATGTGCAAATCCTGTAGACAATGAGCCGGGATAGGTAGAATTTGCTAGGCATTTTGGGCAGCACAGGAGTCTATAACTTGAATAGTAGAAAACATATGAGTATTATGCCGTCACTTTTTAATGGCACATGCATCGGCGCAATGTGGTTCCAAATGCCGAAAACGTGGCCTTGAACCTTTAAAAGCGTATATGATGGTTCATACACTTCGGATTTACCTTCGTACTTAAGGGTTTTTGGCATCGCTGATTATCAATCTGACATTTCTTTTAAACAACATGGAGGAAAATATTTAAAATATCAATAAAAGCGAAAATATTTTTGAAAAATTCAGTAATTTAACGTGGCTCATTACAAATCTGACATTTTTTTACGTATATGGCGTATTACCAATATGGCGTAAATAAATTCAAAATTTTTATTTTAAGCGCATATTTTTTGAAACGTTATATTATAAGAAACCGTTAAAATTGCTGATTAAGCATATATCTTCGGTTTGAAGTACTATACTAATATATCTGTACAAGATTTTGAGTATTTTAACTATACATACATATGTTTTTTTACTGTTTATTTATTAACAAATTTTATGCACCCATTGTTAATCAATCTTAAGTCAACTTACATCTTACATACTTGAAAAAGAAGGATCTGCTTTACAGCGATAAAATTGATAAATTACAAAACATTTTACAGCGTTTGCAATACACGCGTTCTTTTTCACTTTCACTGTCGGCTAAGATAACGTCGTACATGATTCACTTGTCCCTGAGATATGAATAAGAATACATCCGGTATGATTTTTATACCTGCGTATTACTACTCTACGATAGTATGTGAAAAAAAAACTGTAAACATTAAAATATCTAGATAGGACTTTTTTTATCTCATGATTACGTTTTCAGCATTTGGCACCACTGTGCGACGTGACGGTGGAAAATGAAACGTTCCAAAATGTCCCCAGTCCCAGAATTCATTAAAAAAACTTCCAATCTTAATCCGCAACCATCAAACATTTATATTTAATTTATACCCAGGGCCCCTGCTACCATATGTGCAAAGTGTGCAATGCACACGGGTGCCATCCTTTAGGGGCGCCAAAACCCAGGGTAAAAAATTGCAAAAAATTTGAAAAAAAAAACAAAAATTAATTTTAAAATAAAAGTTGAGAAATTAAATAGGATTACGTATAAATAGAAGAGAACATGAGAAAAACAGCATACTTCGGCCATATAATAATTAGAGGACCTATATTCCATCTACTTCGCCTTATAATACAAGAAAAAGTGGAGGGAAAGAGGGAAAGGTATAATAAATACACACAAAATTTTTTTAGTAGGTATATCATCCAGTTACTGCCGATTCCTATATGCAAGACCATGTCGGAAGTCAGGCATTTTAATTTATTTTGTTATGATTTTATTATGTTTGTTTCATTTTGATATTTTAGTCTACAAATAATAGTCCATTTACTCACGATTTTTGCTGTGAATTTTAAAGAACCGCTTGCATTGACATGAAATACACATTGGCATACATATAATACACATAGCTAACAAGTCAAAGAAAAAAAGTGATATTGTGCCGATGTGTGCTTTTGCACTGGGGGTGGTTCCCACCCCTTCTCGAGGGTGAAAAACATACGTTCAAAATAAGCCTGGAATTGGATAAACTGAGTAATTCTAAGGAACTTTTTTTCTATAGAATTTTTTCACTAAGTTAATACTTTTCGAGTTATTTGCGAGTGAATATGTTAATTTTTTAACAAAAACCCTCTTTTTATCGTAAACAAGTAAGTATTTTATCGAAAAAAAAATGCCCTTATCAAAAAAATAGCTTACATAAGTAAAAAATAGCTTGCAAAAATGGCTGGCATATGAAGTCTGTAAACCCAGTAGAAGCACAGTTGTAGCTAATGAAAAGTAGTTTCTTATTCTTCAAATTCCAAATCGAATATTTCAACGTGAAATAACCAAAAAATGAATTTCGGGGAAAGCTCATTAAAACTTCTTTGAAGTGTTTAAAACAAGCTTTATATTTGTTCTTTAAAAAAGTTTCTAGCATCAAAAGTAAGTAAATTATGCTCAAAATAAAGTTAATCCCTTTTTTTGGTAAAAGAAATCTTTCAGACAAAATTTTTTTTATCTTGAAAAAAATTGCTTTTTTTTTAAATAGCTTAAAAATTATTGGTGATACCAAAAATCTCAAGCACTAAAAAATGTAGGTTTTTCTATTCTGAATATTTTGGATTTTTTGTTTTCCTGTAAAACAAAAATTTGTTAAGATATGGCTGTTCAAAATTTGCATACACTCGTGATTAAGGACTCGTTCAAGCCCTTTTAACTAGAACAGCCTTTTCAAAAAAAGCACTTTGAACCGATGAAACTTAAGATCAATATAAACAATACATAAGTAACTTGTAGTGAAGCGGTAACGATTAATTTCATTTCAGACGCTAATTAGGTTGTGATTTTCACGATTTTTTTTATCAAAAAAGGGACCATCATTATTTTTAGCGTAACTTACTTAATTTTGAAGTTAGAAACTTAAAAAACAAAAAAAAATAATGTTACACTTTCACTTTCTTTTATAAGCTTTATTTTTGGTAAGAACATTTTGTTCGATAAAATACTTACTGAACTTACTGAAAAAACTCTATAGAACAAAAGTTGCTTAAAATTAGTCATTTTATCCAATTCCTTTTTTTAACGTTTCTATGTTTTTTACCACCGAGAAGGGGTGAAAATCACATCCAGGGCAAAAGCACACATCCGCACAATAAAAGGTATGTGTATGCCAAATTCCATGCCAATGAAAGCAATTCTTTAAAATTCGGAGGTTTTGCAATGTTTTACTGTGAGTGACTGGACTATAAGTATGACTTCTAAAGTTCAGTTTTTTGCTTTATTTCAAGAACCTACCTACCTACCTACCTTCAAAAAATAAATAGAAAAACATGATCCAAAATGCCTTAAGAGGCGCCAAAATCCTTTTTTGCACACAGGCGCCAGTTACCCTTACGGGGGCCCTGTTTATACCTTAAAATTTTATATATTAATTAATTATAAAAATAACAACAAAATAATATCGATCATAATTTAATCTAATGGCACTGTAGATGACAATCTCATTGGACATTTAACACGTTTAAATTGAATTGGCATATCTGATATATTTATATTGAGTACAATTGTCCATTTACTTTAGGTAATTACGCATATCTTGAAAGTAAAAAGTAATTGGTCACCAACGGTCGAAGAAAAAAGTGCTCAGTCTGCCTTGGATTGACTGTAAATATTCGCACCAAGGTGTTTTGAATAGATTGCGACATTTATCAACCAGAGTGCATGTTGCGGTTTGTTTGAGTCTATGTGAAATAGTATGGCAGGTACTTGTGAGAGTAGTTAACGCTCGTGCAAAGGTACCATAAGCATCCACACGATTAACCGCCTTGAAAAATTCGGTGAGTGCAGTTTTGGGTGGATTTATAGCACGATCAATCACTGGTCTTGTTCGTGAAATACACGCGCTGACCTTTTTCAAGATAAACGGCTAAATGATTAACTGCTGAATCCCGTTCATGAATTTTTATTTTATAGTTTTTGTTAATTGGATTAACATTCATATTGACATTTTCAACTTGAGACACAGCCGTATTATTGCCTTTCTTCACATACTTGCAAAAATGTATTTGATGCTCTTCACCTAACTGAAGAACTCAACATTAATATGAGCACTTCAGGTCTCACTCAGCAAAGGCTTACTTACTTTACTTTCCGTGTCCGGAACACCAACAACTTTAAATTCTGTATTTCCAATGGTTGGCCACATAGATGGCCCTGTCATTTGCTATAATTAAGTCTTGTTCTCTGCAGGTCTCTCTCATCTCTGTGCATGATAGTAGATGCCGGCTGGTCTGAACCGCGCCACAGTCGCAGGTATCGTCCTCCTGGTATCCCCATTTTTTCAGGTTACTAGCACAACGTGAAACGCCGGTTCTTAGTCTGTTTAGCGCTTTCCAAGTCGGATACGGTAAATTGTGTCCAGCAGCCATTTCCTCCGAGGGAGGAAAATGTGTCGCGGTAGCTGACGCTTGCCATAGGTGTATTCGGCGCGTCTCTGGCGCTTCGGGGATGGATCTTGATGTTTTCAGGAAGCTTTTCCGAGATCTTAGTCTGCTTGGCTGAGTTTGGTGGTCATATAAGGGGTGTCTTCGGTCCGTCTCCTGCTTTTTCCGTTCTACCTCTGACGTGACCTTCCTCCTGATAGGTGGTGGAGCAATTCCAGCAATGGGGTATACCTCTTCGATAGGTGTCGGTTTCAGGCAACCCGATATTATACGGACCGTTTCATTTAGAGCCACGTCGACGTTCTTTGCGTGAGCAGAGTTTGCCCATACTGGTGCTCCAAACTCCGCGGCCGAAAAACATAATGCCAAGGCATAAATGCGGAGAGTGTGTGGTTGTGCTCCCCATTTTGTATTAGTTAGCTTGCGGATGATATTATTTCTGGCACTTACTTTCTTCTTGACATCTTGACAGTGGTATCGGTAAGACAGAGTTCTATCCAGACGGACGCCAAAGCAAAGGCTTATATGGTACCAACCAACGACTGTCAATGTCAGTGTCTTATTGCTATTTTTAATACCTACATGATTGGAGACTCGTCGATATTATTGTGATCATATCGTTAGTAAATGTATTAGAAAAACTGATATATGTTTCATCTGCCATGCAATGTGATAAACGATTGAAATTACCGAATAATCTATGAATCATGTGTCTTGTAACAATATAAAAAAGCATTTCGTCGGTAGCCCCATCTGCTCTCCCCATTATATCTCACATTATCGATCTCCTTAGGTGGAGTATGGCAACACTGACACTTGAAAATGTCATAAAATTAAAGAATTAATATTTTGTTCAATTTATGTTAAACTGTAGCATTTTTCTTCCATGAAATTTGCCGGTCGTTCTATACGTGTGCTCAGAATTTTTGTGAAGATAAGGGTTCGTGAGTAAAAATTCCGCTTGTAGATACCAATTGTTTGAATATTTTGTAAAATTAAAAAATTCATATTTTGTCCAATTTACGTAGAAAAGTTAAACTGTTGCACTTTTCATACATCATATTTGCCGCTTGTTTGTTTCGTGTACTCAGAATATTTATACAGCTTGCAATTCGTGAAAAAAGAGAAAGTTTTTAAAATTTCGCACAATTAAAAAATTAATATTTTGTCCAATTTGAGTCCAAAAGTTAAACTGTTGCACTTTCCTTTTATGAAATTTCCCGCTCGTTCTTCTTGTGTGCTCAGAATTTTTCTACGGCTTACGGTTCGCTATTTCGGAAACGGACTGCGTTAGAGAGAAAAAAATAGTATTGTTCTGTTCGGAATTAGCATGGAGTATACCTGCCAAATTTTATAAAAATCGGCCAAGTCGTTTCGGAGGAGTATGGCAACAAAGATGTAAAATATTTAAATGACTTAAAAAATAACGGTTGAAGATAAAAAAGTGAAAATTTAGGATTGTATGTATCTTTTGCTCCTACATCATACAAAATTAAGAAAAAACGGTTTGTTGAAAAATTAAAAAAATATATCAGAGGGGCAAGCCCCCTTATGACGTACGGGCATGAAAACAGAGCTATGCTTATTCCCAGTCCGGTAGAATACACGTGTAAAATTTCATCAAAAACTGTTCAGTCGTTATCGAGTTATAAATGGTGTAACTAACATAACTCGACTTTCTTTTATATATATATATATATATATATATATGTATATATATATATATATATATATATATATATATATATATATATATGTATATATTGGTATATATATATATATATATATATATATATATATATATATATATATATATATATATATATATATATATATATATATATATATATATTGATACATGTATCCATGTGACTTCCAAAGTAGATTCTCGTAATACGTTGTTACTTCATATATACCGTTATGACTTCCGATTTCGGAAGTCACAACGTTTTGCCTATATTTTTACGAATTTGGCTACTAGATGGTATCAGAAGGCTTATATTAAAAATTTCGCTGGAAGTCATATCGTATCTAACATACTCATAAGATCAGATTTTAGTTCGACGGTATATCACCAGCGCTAGTGTCGCTCCCGTGCTACTATACAGGCTATGTACACAACGCGTAGCGTCTTCCGTATACCACACCGCTCGGTGTGACTTCCGTTTTTTGGCAACCCTGTGTAACGGTTTCCAGACATTTATGTGTTGTAGATTCGCGGTCCTAATCGTACTTAGTGTTTTGTGTGCCTTTTGTTTTTAAACATGAATAATAGCAGATCTGCTTTACTTTTAAAGTTAGCCTTAAATGAAGGTACAATAAGTGATTATATATCTCTATAATTATATATTTTCTGTACTTATTTTAATCTATAATATTTACTTACCTATTTACTTATATAAATTCATTTTTCTCGTGTTTTTGTTTACTTCCTTTTTTACAATGAACTTCTAATTTAATCTACACTCACCGGCACGAAAAACGGGCACCCCAAAAAAATGGGTAATTTTTTATGTCTCGTATCTCCCAAACCTGTTGTCCGATTTAAGTAATTTTTTTAATATGTTATAGCCTTATTCTTTAACAAAATAGCTATGATAATATTGTTGATAGACAGGTAAATTTTCATTGTATACCGGGTGTACCAATCAAACTGGGTTTTTTTTCTCAATTTTCACAACACCCTGTGGAATATTCTAGCCTTTATAAAATATTTAAATCAAAGCCTAACTATAGCTCCAGGTTTTATTAACATTCTGTTTTTTTATTCATTCGCTTACGTTGGATAATAAAAAGTTAAGGACTTTAACAACTAGCCATGTTCTTTATCGATACAGGTGTTTCTAAATATAAGTGCGACAAACTTTAAGGGGTAATTTCTGCATGAAAAAATAATGATCGTTTGGCAAAAGAATTTTATATTTGCAAGCATTTGCGGACATAGCTTTATCAAGTAAACGATCATTATTTTTTCATGCAGAATTACCCCTTAAAGTTTGTCGCACTTATTTAGAAACACCATGTATTGATAAAGAACATGTTTAGTTGTTAAAGTCCCTAACTTTTTTATTATCCAACATAAGCGAATGAATAACAAACAGAACGTTAAGAAAACCTGGGGCTATAGTTGGGTTTTAATTTCAATATTGTATAAAGGCTAGAATATTCCACAGGGTGTTGTGAAAATTGAAAAAAAAACCAGTTTGATTGGTACGCCCAGTATACAATGATAATTTACCTGTCTAGAAACAATGTTATTACAGCGATATAGTTAAAGAATAAGGCTATAGCACAGGGGTTGGCAAAAGCCGGCCCGCGGGCCGGGTCCGGCCCTTTCGCTTACTTTGTCCGGCCCGTTGAAAAACCCCGCAAGTACCTAATCTTTTTAATCCCTTTTATGTGATTTTGTTGAAATCAACAGTAATAGTTTGCATAGTGTTCACATAACTTATTAAATATATAAATAATAGAGAGTATTATAATTACGAACAGCCTTAGCTAACTATATTTTTAAAAACTGTTTAATTGTAACTATTTACTTTAAATTTCTTTTAAAATATAGGGAAATCCCCGGAGATTCATAATTGTTTATTCGGTATTAATAATCGTATTTAACTCTCAAGGTCTCAAGACAAGCACTCGGTGTTTGGGTATCTATTTCAACCATATCACTGACAGTTTATGATCTAAATACCTCAGCACTTTGGTCCCAATAATATGATTCTTTATTTATTAAATCTGAATTAAGTATGGTTGTTTGGAATACCTACTTCAGTATAAAATTCATTGTTACCGATTTTTGCCGAAGTTTTACAACTACTTCGAAAGACGCGTATAAGTTTATTTTGATTTAGCACTGGTCGTATTTCCTATTACTCCTCATATTTCTTTTGATACAGTGTGTGTTATTTTGCAAATATATAATAAATTGAAAAAGTGGAGGACATTTTGTAAGTAAAATTTGAAAATATTGTTTTTATTTTATTGTATTAAAATATTTATTTGTAAGCATTTGCAAAATGATACAATCTAAAAAAAGAAAAGTTGATTTGGAATGCAGAAATTTTAATGAAGCATGGACAGAAAAATACCTTTTTACGAACATCGGTAAGAAAGCAATTTGTTTAGTTTGCCATTAAACCATTGCTGTTTTCAAGGAATATAATTTAAAGAGGCATTTTACATCAAAACATCCAAAATATGCATCGTTTTCTTTAGAAGAACTTAAAAATGCTGCAGACAACTTAGCAAAAAACTTAAATAAACAACAAAATATTTTTAGCAAACAAAGTAACATCGAGAAATCTACCACACCAGCAAGTTATGTTATTGCACACAAAATTGCTAAGTTATGTAAACCTTTTTCTGAAGCAGAATTTGTTAAACAGTGCATGGTAGAAGTGTCGGAGATATGTTGTCCTGAAAAAAAACATATTTTTGAAAATTTAAGCCTGTCAAGGAGAACAATAGTACGACGGATCGAAAATATTTCAGGAAATTTACTCGACCAGCTAAAAACAATAATTGCTGATTTTACATATTGTTCTCTGGCGTTGGATGAGTCCTGCGATATTACTGACACAAGTCAATTATTAATATTTATTCGGGGCATTAACAAAAAATGTGAAATTCGCGAGGAACTTCTTAGTGTGCATCCAGTGAAAGATACAACTACCGGTGAAGACTTCTTTAACGCTGTTGAAGAGTGTTTAGTTAAAGTAAATTTACCTTGGAACAAAATAGTAAGCATCACTACGGATGGCTGTCCTAGTTTAACAGGGAAAAATGTGGGCTTACTAAAACGAATCAGCGACAAAGTAAAACAGTTGCAGCCAGAACAAGACATATTATTTTTACACTGCATTATTCATCAAGAAGTGTTATGTAGAAAAGTTTTAAAATTGAATCACGTCGTTACTGTTGTGACAAAAGTTGTAAATTTTATCCGGGAACGTGCCTTAAATCATCGACAGTTTGTTGAATTTTTGAAAGAAATTGAAAGTGACTTTTACGAAATTCCTTACTACACTGAGGTGAGATGGCTTAGCATCGGTAAAGTTTTGGACAGATTTCAATATTTGCTTGATGAAATAGTATCCTTCTTGTCGATAAAAGAAAAACTACATGATTTTCCTGAATTGCAAAATGAGGCATGGCTAAACGATTTGTCGTTTTCTGTAGATATTGTAAAATATTTAAATGAACTTAATGTAAATTTACAAGGGAAAAACCAGTTCGCTTCCAATATGCACTCAAATGTCAAAGCATTTATGATAAAACTAAACTTATTTGCCTAGAACTTTAATAAAAAAATATTAAACCACTTCCCATCATTACAAACATGACGAGAATTATTGAAAAATTCTGATTTTCTTAAATATAGTTCAGTAACACAAGACCTGCATACTGAATTCCAAAGAAGATTTCAAGATTTCAAAGCTATTGAAAAACCTTTGTCATTAATTAGTCAACCTTTCAATTTCGATGTGCAAGAAGCTCCTGTTGAAATTCAGCTAGAATTAATTGACTTACAGGCAAATAATTTATTAAAAGAAAATGTTCAATCAAACGAATTGAGTGCTTTCTACGGTGCTTTGAATACAGAACATTTTAAACATTTTTTAAACTATGTTCAAAAATACCTAGTTTTATTTGGTTCGACATATATTTGTGAAAGAACTTTTTCGTTGATGGTTTCCACGAAAAATAAATATCGATCACAAATTACTGACGAAAATCTACACTCGGTATTAAGGATTGCTACAGGTGATTTGGATCCCAATTTTGAAGAAATAATATCACATGAACATTCGCGATTTCACGTTTCGCATTAACTATTATAGAAGTTATACTTATAATGAGTATTCTATTAATTTTAACGTTTAATGTTTGTCTTTTTTTTATAATTTTATTTAATATTAGGTATATTTACAAAATATGTATCAATATAAATTAATTTGTATCGTTAAAATATAAATAAATAAGAAAATAAAATCTTTCAATAACTGATTTATTTAATTACCATTAATTTATTATTATTCTTCTAATGCCGACTCCACTAATGAAGGTTGGCTAAAACACCATTGCAAATTCGTCTCTATTTTCTGCTTTTCTTAAAAGCGTCTGTGTGTTTAACCCGGTCCAGTCTCAAATGTTTTCAGTCAGAATATTTGTCGTCTACCAGGACCCCTTTTTCCTTCGAACAACTCGTACATATCATTTCTGAGCATGTGCCGTAAATATGCTGTCTGTCTCCTTTTAATGGAGGTCAAAATTTCTCTGTCTCTTTCCATTTCGTGCAACATCATTTTGTTCGTATATGATCGGTCCACGGTATTTTCTAAATTCTCCCAAAAAGCCACATCTCAAAAGCTTCCGGCTTTCTCATTAAGTCAGCATTAACAATCCAAGCTTCGGCACCATAAAAAAGAATAGAGTGGATATACAACATTTTATCAACTAATATCAGATTTGCAGATTGAGTCTTTGGTGACTCAGAAATGTCCTCATCTTCAAAAAGTCTACCCTCAATTGCTCTATTCTTGATCGAATTTATGATTTCGAATTTAAATCTTCCGTAATCCAGACTCCTAAGTAAGTATTTCATTTTGTCCACTTGCTCAATATCTTCATTTTTTATCTGGTTCTTTTTCTGGATCTTCTTATGATTTAATATAATGACCATTTTTTTTTCAATTACGTGACATATTTTACTGGGCACAAGTTTTTCGCATGTATTCCCAAGTAGGACAATTTATTATTACCATTTTCTAATTATTAACAGTCAAATTTCTTTGTCCAAATGCTTAAAATAATACTTATAGTATTTATTTCTTGGGCAGGGAATAAACTACACCAAAAAAATTCGCGTGGGCACAGCGTACATATCCGGTATAGTCCTCCGGCCCGAGAGACATTTTGAAACTTTCATTTTGGCCCGCGCTTAAAAGTAATTGCCCACCCCTGATCTAAGCGGTTTTTTAAAATTTATGGGTTTTGCAATATTTTACCGTCAGCGAACGGACTAATAGTAGAGGATCCGATATAAGGCCGATCTGCATCGATCTATTTAATGGATAACGTGTGCGTGAAGTAACAATGTATTTTAAACGGGATTTACTTTTTCGCACTGTTTTTGACACACTTTCATATAATCAAATATCCTTAACTTTCGCGTTGTCATGGTGATGACATAATGAGCAATAAATTACAAAAAAAAAATTGACAGTTTTGTGGTTTGAAAGAAATTAGAATGTTTAAATAAGTTCTAAAAACTGTAGAATAGGAATGAATTCCAGTGATGAAGAGTTAGTTTTTTTATTTGTTTATCGTAGATAAAATATTGTATGAAACTGTGCGTGAAGTACTTTTTGCGAACTTAAGCGATGTATAGCACTCGCTCCGTTGTCGCTTGTGCTCTAAACATCACGTGCATTCGTAAAAAGCATACTTCACGAACTGTTTCATAAATAGCTATTTTCATATATTAAAAAAAATGTTTCGACCCGGGTAGATATTATTCCAGATTTTCAGATTTCAGCACAGTGTTAGATGGTTGGGGCATATATGGAGAGCAGGTAGCGTAACAACTATAAACTCAATTTTACAATGGAAACCCGGAGTTAGAAGGAGACGCGGAGGAACTAGAATACAGAGGTTACAGGAAGTAAAGGAAAATTTATATAGGGCAGGAATTAGAGACTAGCAGAAAAAGACAGAGGATAGAAAGAACTGGAGAAGCACAGTCAATAGTATCGAGTAGCAGACTGGGACTAATCTGCTCTAAAAAGATGGACCTAGATAGCTTTTTAGCAGCTCAACCCCACCTGGTGTATTTAGCCATTTAATTTTCTTATTACACATTATTATTGGTACATCAAAAATGAAAAGGACGGTGCCTGTAATAAAATCTAAAATTCAAAATTTAATCAAGAAAAATAATAAATATTAAAATTTCCTATAAGTTCAAATTTATTTATTAAAATTTTTGATATAATTTTCATAAATAAATTACTTACTAATAACACTTTTTTAATTAATTCCAAAAAATCCATTTTGCAGCAATAATAAAATATTAGTATTTGTAAAATAAATATCAATCATATCATAAATAATACAGGTTTACAAAAAAAAACTAAATTTCGGACTATTTGACGAAACCATGTTACAAGGAGGTTTTTGGGGTGGCTGATCACGAATCCGGGGTCCGCTCACCTCTTTCACGCCAGGTAAAGGTCATTTCAAGGTCAAATCAAGATAAATCGACAGTCGCTCTGAGAAAGTATATTAGGGCGTTTTTGGTGTCGCTGATGACGAATCATTAGTCCGCTGACCTCTATCACGTCTAGTTCAAGGTCAAATCAACATAAATCGACACAATCGCTCTGAAAATATAGGGGTTTTGGAGTCACTGATCATGAAAACTGCGGTCCGTTGAGCTCTACCACGTAAGGTAATGGTCATTTCAAGGCCAAATCAGGACAAGTCCACAAAACTGATTTGACCTTGAAATGACCTTTACCTGTCGCGGTTGAGCTCAACGGACCCCAGTTTTGTGATCAGTGACCCCAAAAACCCCCTAATATACTTTTTCAGAGCGATCGTGTCCATTTATCTTGATTTGACCTCGAAATGACCTTGAGCTAGACGTGATAGAGGTCAGCGGACACAAATTCGTCATCAGCGACCACAAAAACCCCCTAATATACTTTTTCAGAGCGACTGTCGGTTTATCTTGATTTGACCTTGAGATTACCATTACCTGACGTGATAGAGGTCAGCGGACCCCGGATTCGTGACCAGCGACCCCAAAAATCCCCTAGTCATATGGTTTCGTCAAATATTCCGAAATGTATTTTTTTTGTAAACCTGTTTAATCAAAAGAATATCAATCTTTTAATTTAAATAGACAACTTTAAAACATAGAACTGCATTCACAACTGTATTCACAGTAAAAGTTTAAAAAGATCACACATTACGCTTAAAGTAAGAGGTAAATCAGCAGACGAGTCGTTGTGACTTCCAAAATATGACAACACCGCTGGAAGTGACAACGCACCTTGAACTACCCTATATATGGAAGCCATAACGTATGCTGTATGCTTCGGTATATACGTATATATATACAAAATTTATTTTGGTAAATCCTTTCCCCTCAATAGGTAGACCCATTTTATAAGCCCCCCTTTTACCAAATACACAATTTTTAAAAAATAATTCCTAGTAGAAAAGGTGGAAGTCGGACAGCCTCTTCTGTATACCGGAAGTCATAACTTAACGTGCATCAATATATATATATATATATATATATATATATATATATATATATATATATATATATATATATATATATACAGTCGGAAAAATGAAAGAATACCCATGAACGAACATATAAAACACGCTGTATTTTCCTGTCACCGTGTCACAAAGAAAATTGTCCAGTGCAAGTACATGTAACAATAATTATTACATGTACTGGCGCTGGCCAATTTTTTGTGTGATACGGTGACAGGAAAATACAGCGTGTTTTATATGTTCGTTCATGGGTATTCTTTCATATTTCCGACTGTATATATATATATATATATATATATATATATATATATATATATATATTGTTATATTTCTATTTGATATGAAAATTAAATTTTGATAATTATAAACAGAATTCAATTTAATATAAAATATTTTCAATTTTCTCAACCACGGGCATATAAATTTAGAACAACCTGTATACAACAAATTGTTATATTTAATTTTAAGAAGTGATTAAACGAAACTCGGGACAATGCGCTTAGAATGAACAAAGTGAAAGTCGCGTACCATTGTCGTTGTTCGCGGAAGGTTCGATCATTAGCTTATGCTAAATAAGACTCAGTTGAAGTAGATAATAGATCATTAAATTTTGTAATTAGTAGAAAGTAATTTTAGAATGGGAATTAACTATTTTTCTTTTGAAATCCATTAAGCATATTTAGAAAGATTAAAAATTGGTTTTGAGGAATACTGCGAATGAGAGTTGGTGGTGGAAGTTTGATTTGTGAATCTGGAAGGGATATTTAGAAAGTAGGGGAATGAATGACAAATAGAGATCAGAATGTTTTGAGCTGTCGAGAAGTGAAGTCCAGTAGTAGACGGTAGTGTACGGAGAGTGAGAAAGCCGGTGTAGTTCCGTGAGTGTGGAGTATCTATCGTGGAACGAGAGGTAGGCCAGGTTGAGAGTAAAAGAACCTCCTTGAGCCAAGAGTTCCCGGTAGCTGATTGCAGTTTCGAAAAAGGTAGAACACAGCATCACGACAGAAGCAGGAAACGAGAGCTATACGAGCTAGTTTCAGAGGAGAACATTACTGGAAGCCAGGACGAGGTTTTGATTGCAGCCAAGGATAGCAGGAAACGGGTCTTGTGTGAAGACATTCTCAGTTCACCAGAAAAAGGTCAGTCTCATTTGTTTGGACATGAATGTATGGGTTTT
Source organism: Diabrotica virgifera virgifera (assembly GCF_917563875.1). NCBI lineage: Eukaryota > Metazoa > Arthropoda > Insecta > Coleoptera > Chrysomelidae > Diabrotica > Diabrotica virgifera. Next base: position 157,418,227 of record NC_065445.1, read on the forward strand.
TCGTATTAAATACCACATTTAAAATTGAAGAAACATAATTAATAATATCAGAAAAGCTTCATCAAACTTAAATAGAATTGTTGCTAATAAATCATAATAGTTAAATGTTAATAAAAACTTTCAATTGGAAACCAAAAGGAAATAAGATTCCCATGTGTAAATGTTATGTTTAAGAATAATAAGATATAGCAAATATTAAGCAGTGATTGCCATTTAAATAAAATAAACAATATTTTGATTACAATTGTAACCCATATGTGTTATTATTTTACTCTTTTCTTTCCTATCCCGATTAGGAACCATTGAGAAATACTTAGAAGCCACGTATGTAAGTAATTAATTTTATAAAAAGCCCTGAGATTGAAAACATATTGATATGTGATCTGGTAAATTAATTAGATTATTATTAATGCATTGATTAAATTAAATGACATATAAAAATATTATCTCATATCAATAATCAAGATCACATCAACTGTCGTCCAACGTGGAAAGCATTGTAAAGTATTTCTAGTGGCAAATTTGAAGGATAGAAAGAGTAAAGCCGGTATTTGAAAATTTATATGCCTGTGGTAAAAAGTGAGATACTTACATTTGATAACATAAAATTTTAGATCTCTTTAGGTACAAATTTTACATAACTGATTTAATATTTTATTTTTACGATATTTACATTTGATATATTTATTGACAATTTATAATATTTGGGTGAGAAAAAGTCGTCTTGGTAACATACTAGTAAAATTTCATATTTGGCGGAAACAGTACTTCTTGAAAACAAATGTCTGTGACAAGAAGCCAAAGCAAAGACAACAAAAAACAAAAAGAACATTCAGACCAAGAAGATATTTTAGACACGACAATCATGGCATCAGAACAGCAAGAATTATCAGGAATAGATAAACTATTACAACTGATGCAACTCCAGTCACAAAAACTGGATGACAATCAAAGAGAAACAAAACAAGCAATGGATGAAGCAAAAAGGACAATGGATAAAAATCAGGAGGAAACAAAACAAGCAATGGATAAAAATCAAGAAGAAACATCAAAGAAAATGGATGAATCACAACAAAAAATGAATCAAAAAATGGAGGAAACACAACGAAAAATGGATGAAACACAACAAAAATTGGATCAAAAAATGGATGAAACACAACAGAAAATGGATGAAACACAACAAAAAATGGATGAAACACAACAAAAATTGGATAAAAAAATGGATGAAACAAGCAATAGAAGAGAACAACAAGAAAATGGAGGAACGCATAGAAAAGGAAGTAAAAGGATGTTTAACAACAATGAAAAACGAGATGAAAGAACAAGAAATGAAAATTCAAAATAAAATAAAGGAGATAACGAATTGCCAGAAAAAAGAAATGGAAAGTTTGGAAAACAAGTTGCAAAACGCTATTCAAGCAGACATAGAAGAAGTGGAAAGAAAGATTGCGGAAATCAATACGCAACAGAATGTCGGAGAAAGAAGAGAAATGGTTATACATAGCACAGATGACGTGAAGATAAGATTTGGCGGGGATGTAAGAAGATTACACCCAGTGCCGTTCATAAATAGCCTGAAAAAGAAAATACAGCACATCGGAAATTTCGAAACAGCAAAAGAAACTATCAGAAATCATCTAAAATATGAAGCAAGCCTATGGTTCGATTGCAAAGAAGAAGAATTTGACAGTTGGCAACAATTTGAACAAAAATTTTTGAATTATTTCTGGGGAAAAGTCCAACAATTGGAAATTAACAAGGAATTGCAAAATGGGAAATATAATGATAGGATGGGTATATCAGAAAGGACATATGCATTACAAATTTACTATAACGCAAAACATTTACAATATAATTACTCATCGGAACAATTAGTCGAACTGATTGCAAGACATTTCGAAGAAACGCTGGAAGACCATATCACATTGCAAAACTACAAAGACATAGATAGTTTATGCCAATTCCTACAAATAAGAGAATCACGTTTAAGAGAAAGAAAATCAAGAAGGTCGCGAGAAGATTACAGGCCCCGAGAAACACAGGATTACAGAGATAGAAATCAAAATAGGAGGGACTATACAAGACGAGATATTAATCCCAGAAGGGAAAACGAAAATAGAGACAACGGAAGAGGAAATTATGAACAAAGAAATAGGCAATGGAATGAGGACAGAAATCGAGAATACCAGAATAGAAACACCACACTCGCAAATCAAGAAAACAGAAATAATGGTAGACAAAATAAACAGGAATCTTTTGTAACCCCAAGGAGTTTATTAAATTGGCAAGAAACAACGAAAAGAAAAATGGAGTTAATTTAAAATTTGTGGATGGATTTATCAACGAGAAACCAATTAAAATTATGATAGACACTGGATCTGAAATAACATTGGTCAACAGAAAACTAATAGAAGAAGTTAACTTAACAAATTTAATTTACAAAATACCTAGGGTAAATTTAGTGGGCGCAAACAAACGGACATTGGCAACTATAAATGAAGGCATACGAGTAATGGTACGACTGGGTAAGAAGATGTATGCACTACAATGTGTAATAATGCCAAACATGTCACATGACATGATAGTAGGAGTTGACGAATTGGCAGAAAAACATGTAGTGATAGATTTTAAAAATAATACGATGAATCTAACAGAAGAAAAAGAAGAAGAACAGGACAAGGAACAGGAGAAACAAAATACGGACGAATCAGGTAAAGAACAAACAGTGGAAATGAATTTGGCAACGAAGCAAGGACAAAGAAGAAAAGGGAGAAAAAGTCAGAAAAAGACAAAAGAAAATGAAACCTGTGGCTCCTCAAAAGAAGAGTTGAGCCCAGAAGAAGAAAAATTGAGAGTATCAAAAGCAAAAGAAAACTGGGATTCCTCAAAAGAAGAGATGAGCTCAGGAGAAGAAGAAATAAAGCTAACAAATGAAAGCGAAAAAGATATGATCGAAACAGTGGCATTTGAAGAGGAGGCATATGAAAACGAGGATGCAGAATACACGGTAAAATTATGTGAAAAATCTGAGGAAAAAGACAGAAGATTGATATGGGAAAAAGGGAAAGACAACATAATAGCCGACACTCTAACACAGGATGAGGACACTGAAAATAAGGAAACAATTACTCTACAGGTGGGACTAATTAGAGTAATACAAGAAGAAGGGGTATAAGACGTAGATTAAAGTAAGGAAATATACAGGGAGTTGGTTTTGCCTCGAAAAAATTTATTTAAAAATGCAGATAAATTTTATCGAATACAAGGCGGGGATTTGTTATATTTCTATTTGATATGAAAATTAAATTTTGATAATTATAAACAGAATTCAATTTAATATAAAATATTTTCAATTTTCTCAACCACGGGCATATAAATTTAGAACAACCTGTATACAACAAATTGTTATATTTAATTTTAAGAAGTGATTAAACGAAACTCGGGACAATGCGCTTAGAATGAACAAAGTGAAAGTCGCGTACCATTGTCGTTGTTCGCGGAAGGTTCGATCATTAGCTTATGCTAAATAAGACTCAGTTGAAGTAGATAATAGATCATTAAATTTTGTAATTAGTAGAAAGTAATTTTAGAATGGGAATTAACTATTTTTCTTTTGAAATCCATTAAGCATATTTAGAAAGATTAAAAATTGGTTTTGAGGAATACTGCGAATGAGAGTTGGTGGTGGAAGTTTGATTTGTGAATCTGGAAGGGATATTTAGAAAGTAGGGGAATGAATGACAAATAGAGATCAGAATGTTTTGAGCTGTCGAGAAGTGAAGTCCAGTAGTAGACGGTAGTGTACGGAGAGTGAGAAAGCCGGTGTAGTTCCGTGAGTGTGGAGTATCTATCGTGGAACGAGAGGTAGGCCAGGTTGAGAGTAAAAGAACCTCCTTGAGCCAAGAGTTCCCGGTAGCTGATTGCAGTTTCGAAAAAGGTAGAACACAGCATCACGACAGAAGCAGGAAACGAGAGCTATACGAGCTAGTTTCAGAGGAGAACATTACTGGAAGCCAGGACGAGGTTTTGATTGCAGCCAAGGATAGCAGGAAACGGGTCTTGTGTGAAGACATTCTCAGTTCACCAGAAAAAGGTCAGTCTCATTTGTTTGGACATGAATGTATGGGTTTTTCGTATTAAATACCACATTTAAAATTGAAGAAACATAATTAATAATATCAGAAAAGCTTCATCAAACTTAAATAGAATTGTTGCTAATAAATCATAATAGTTAAATGTTAATAAAAACTTTCAATTGGAAACCAAAAGGAAATAAGATTCCCATGTGTAAATGTTATGTTTAAGAATAATAAGATATAGCAAATATTAAGCAGTGATTGCCATTTAAATAAAATAAACAATATTTTGATTACAATTGTAACCCATATGTGTTATTATTTTACTCTTTTCTTTCCTATCCCGATTAGGAACCATTGAGAAATACTTAGAAGCCACGTATGTAAGTAATTAATTTTATAAAAAGCCCTGAGATTGAAAACATATTGATATGTGATCTGGTAAATTAATTAGATTATTATTAATGCATTGATTAAATTAAATGACATATAAAAATATTATCTCATATCAATAATCAAGATCACATCAATATATATATATATATATATATATATATATATATATATATCAAACAAATGAAATAGAGAATGTGGAAAAATCCCCTTACGAACAATTCACACATCCACCATTTCAGGTCGGGAAAAATTTCTTGAATAGAATCAAAGATCCAAACACCTGTTCTTAGAAATGTGTTTCGCCCTCTTCAACCTCTCTGGGCTTATCAATAAAGATGAGAGGTTGAATATCTTTAGACACATTCCATCAAAAAACAACATTCGAGACCCAGACATAGCAGGAGCGTATATCTACGCCGCATAATGAAACGACTTCCCGACCTGAAATGGTGGATGTGTGAATTGTTCGTAAGGGGATTTTTCCACATTCTCTATTTCATTTGTTTGATTTAGTTACGTTTGGTCGGTAAACCAATAACTTAGATCTTTTGATCACTGAGTGTGTTTCAAAGATTTACATCTTTTGTTTTTTTGTTTTTTTGTTTTTCAAATATATATATATATATATATATATATATATATATATATATATATATATATATTTACTTCCAGTGTAAGCTTAACTCCGCCGTTGCCTGGTCCCAAGTCCAGGATGAGAAAGGAGGAGGGTTAAGCAAGGGACTAACTATTCCTTCTGGTAAAAACACATAGTTATGAAAACGAAGCACATGCCTCGGATAAGGACGGATCTTTTAAGACGACAAAAACGACGACAAAGGACAATGAATAAAGGAACCTGGAACGTACTAAGCCTATATCGGCCTGGAGCCCTAACTCAGGTGGTCAAAGAACTTGACTCCAGAAACATGGACATAACTGCCTTACAAGAGATTAGATGGACTGGAGAAGGCACACTAAAAACTAATAAATCAGTAGTATTTTTCAGCGGAAGCGAACGGGAACATCAATTCGGCACTGGCTTTATAGTCAGGGAAAGTCTTGTGGGGTCAGTCTTAACTTTCAAACCCGTTAATGAAAGACTCTGTTATATCAGACTCAAAGGACAACTACATAATTATTCCCTAGTTGCTGCCCATGCACCGACAGAGGAAAAGGAAGAGCATGTAAAAGATAACTTCTATGATAAACTAGAGGAACTGTACGTAACAAACCAACAATAGGTAACCATAGTCTTCACGATGTCAGCAAAGATAATGGAACAAGGTTAATAGACTTTGCAGCGTCCCACAACCTACTAATAAAATCGACAATGTTCGAACACAAGAAAATACACAAACAAATATGGGTCTCCAACGACGGCGTCACAAGAAATCAGATCGATCATGTTCTAGTAGATACCAGGAGGGGTAGTAACTGTCTAGACGTAAGAAGCCTAAGAGGAGCTGATGGAGACACGGATCATTTTCTGGTAAAAGCGAAGATAAGGACAAGAATAGCGTCCAAAAAAACACAGAAGAATATACGAACACAATTATGGAATACCGAAGTTCTACGTAATAAGGAGACAGAACAGAAATTTCAAAAGGCTATAAAAATCGCTCTAACACAGAAGAAAACTATAACAACATAGACTCAGCTTGGAAAAATATCAAATTAGCTCTGACAAGCGTATCAGATGAAATACTAGGACATAAAAAGAAAACAACAAAAAAATGTTTCGATGATGATTGCCTGAACAGCAAGAAATATGGCTAGAAGGAATATGCTACAAAACCCCTCGCACAACAACAATGAAATGTATAGACAAAGAAGAACAGAGACAAGAAAACTAATGAAAAGGAAGAAGAGGGAGTATCAGGAACAAATAATCAGAGATATAGAAGAAAAAAGAAAGAACAAACAAGCGAGACAGTTCTTCGAAGGAGTTTCAGATATCAAGACCGGGTATCAAGCAAGAACAGGAAACTTTCTTCAAAACGACAGCGGGCAGCTTATCACTGATGACAAGGAAATCCTAAAAACCTGGAAGGATTACTTCTATCAACTATTGAACGACCAATCTAGCAGAAATACATCAAACATAGAGGTACATACAGCTGAAATACAAGACCAATACCCGACATACGAAGAAGTAATACAGGCAATTAAAAAACTTAAAAATAATAAGACACCAGGTAGCGATGGTATACCCGCAGAGTGCTTAAAACATGGAGGAGAAGCGTTGTACAGTTCTATATACAAGCTAATTCAAGACATTTGGCGAGAAGAAACAATGCCAGATGAATGGAAAGAAGGGTTATTGTACCAATACACAAAAAAGGAAACAAAAAGCAATGTATTAACTACCGGGGAATAACACTCCTAAACACCACCTACAAAATCCTTGCAAGCATCCTGCTAGAAAGAGCCAAAACATACACAGAAGAAATCGTTTGAGATTATCAATGCGGATTTAGACCGGGCCGCTCTACTATTGACCAGATATTCACAATAAAACAGATAATGGAAAAATGCTGGGAGTTTGATCGTGAGCTTCATCAGATGTTCATAGATTTTAAACAAGCATTTGATAGAGTATGCAGGGCTAGACTATGGACAGCGATGCAGAAACTTGGCTTTCCAAAAAAACTAGTCAGGTTGATACGGATGTGTATGGAACGGTTACGATGTAAGGTGAGAGTTGGACAACAATACTCGGAGACATTTGAAATAAACAATGGACTAAAACAGGGAGATGCACTTTCACCACAACTCTTCAACTTAGCTCTGGAGCACATAATCAGAAGTGCAAGAATCGAAAAGCCGAATACAGTATTTCATCAAGAAGGACCAAACTTACTACTGGCATTTGCAGACGATATCGATCTAATAGGAAACACACGATTAAGGATGAAGGAGACTTTCGTGAGGTTCGAGAAGGAAGCAGAGAAGATGGGGCTCCAAATCAACGTAAACAAGACGAAATATATGTATATGAGCCGCAATAACCAAAGCAGAGACAGAATTGGTCAGAACATCACCATCGATGACTTTAACTTTGAGCGCGTTAGAGAATTCAAGTATCTTGGAACAACAATAACTGAAGACAATAACGGATCACAAGAAATAAACAACAGGATTCAGGCCGGCAACAGATGTCTTTTTGCCCTCCAAAACCTTATAAACTCAAAACAACTAACAAGACGTACGAAGATACAGGTCTATAAAACAATCATACGACCCGTTGTGATGTATAGAAGCGAAACGTGGACGATAACAAAGGCAAACGAAGAGAGACTATGTCTTTGGGAAAGAAAAATCATCTTTGGTCCTTTGCTGGATGAAGCATCAGGACAATATAGGATAAGAACTAACAAAGAGCTCGAAGAACTTTACCCGGACGCCAACATCGTAAAAGAAATAAAGTCCAGAAGACACCAATGGGCAGGACACCTCAGAAGACATTCTGACCAAAGAACAGTAAGACTGGTGTGGGAGGAAGTCCCAACTGGTAGGAGACCACGCGTACGCCCTCGACTCCGGTGGCGAAATAATATAGCAGGAGACCTAAGCACTATGGGCGTGGAGAATTGGATGAAGGTTGCTCAAGACAGAAAACAGTGGAGGCATGTTGTCGAGTCGGCTAAAACCCACGAAGGGTTGTAACGCCACGGAGTAAGTAAGTGTAAGCTTATTCGTATGCATACGAGCAAGTAAATTAGGTACATATTTTCGCGATAGATAGGGTTTTTAGGTATTTGTTTTGTTCCATATAAATAGTAGTTTTTTTCAATTAAATAAGTCTTGGTAAAAAATAATTGTATATTAAAATTTGATAGGGAATAGGGTTGTTAAAATTTATGTCGGGGTTTTTAAATAGGGAATATGTCTAGTAGTTTTTTTTTTCAAAATAGGATCTAAAGAGTATTGACCAACTCATTTATATAGACCTTTTGCTATTCCAACGGACTTTGTTTTGGATTTTTTGCTATTAATACCTTTGCTTGGCCCAGTGGTAGTGGATATTTGCTTGTTTAGCGACTATTAGGTCCTGTTTGATATTTACATCATCCACGACCACTGTTATTCAGTTTTTACGTTATAATATATTGATAATTATTATTTATTGATATATAACATATTTATTATAAATATATTTGTTACTAGTAAGGTTGATTTTTTTTATTTAGTCTTTATTATCAGTATAAATATAGCAAGACAAGGTAAGTTGAGTATTTTTGTATTTCAGGTCATTGTATCAAGTGTCATTTATTTCCTGTCGTTCGTTACTTAAAAAATCTCGATCTGTTCAAATTCTAGGCCCAGAAGGTAGGTTTTTCGCTAAAGGTAAAGTAAAGTAAGCTTTTCAAGTTATAGGCCCAGATAGCCCGAGTAGGCGCCCTTCTTCTCTCTGTGTCTTACTTTTCATACTCTATTTCCAGCGTTCCTAGCTAGTCGCCTTCCATTTTTTTTGTATGAACAGGTCTCAGTTTCTTCCTTGTTTCAATCATTTCATTATCGCATCTATCTGTTTTTATATCTCTAAAACCAATATTCAGTGTATTGAAGCTAGCCTGAATACTCACTTGAGATTTAGCGTCTCTCTGCCCATTTGATTTGTTCGTCTGAGCTAACCCCCTCTTCATTAGAGTCTTAAATATCTTCTCTTCTATTTTCCCCTACTTCGTCAGTTCTTTCTCTTCAAAAATCTCAATACCCAGAGTATAGAGATTTCAACACACTACATAGTACTTACTGCATTTCTTCAGGTTCTTACCAAGTCCTATTTGGAAATATGGTGGGAAAATATACTCCTAAGCATTGATTACAATCGCGGGTACCCAACACATTACCATTTTGTAAAAATTAAATATCCTACAAGCAATATATTCCAATTATAAAAACGAAAATAAACACCACGTGTGAATTTTTGACAGATTAATGTTTTGTTTGGAAACCTGTTGTAGATTGACAACATTGAGAGTAGCCAACATTGCTTTGTCGTCACGACTATCACGGTCCATTTCATATCAATGCAAGCAGTTCTTGAATTAGAAGTACAACTTCAAAAAATTTGAAGTTATGCTTCTTTAGGCGCGATTGGGAAAATCGTTAAGACCTTAATAATGCGTGTTGTTACATATGGAATGGAAACAACAACGATTAACAAGAAAGAGGGAGACAGCCTTCTGAAATTTGAAAGAAAAATAATGAGAACAATACTGGGCCACAATGTAACAAGAGAGGGAATGTAACAAGAAATACGAATGAAAACAAATGCCGAAATTGAAGAAGGATTAACGAGAGAAGATATAGTCAGATATATAAAATCGCTTCGCTTAGCATGGATAGCACATATTATGCAGAGACGCCCACAATCAGATATGTTGAGAAGGGTAACTAACTGGACACCACTATGGCTCAGGTGTAGAGGAAAATCCAGAAGAAGATGGCTGGATGATGTAGAAGAAGACATAAGAGCAATGAATGTGAAAGACTGGAAAGTTCAGTGCAAGGATAGAAAGAAATGGAAAAGTGTCACGAGAACAGCAAAGACACACAGCAAGCTATAAATGACAGAGGAGTAATCCACCTCTTTCGAGAATATGATTTTAAACGCCGTGGCGTTAGCTATAATCCGTAGGGATTGTAATGCTTCATGAATAAATGAATTGACTGCAGTCCTCCCCACATAATAATAATCAGTATATTGTAGTTTTTTTACCTCTTTCGATTCAGTGGTTGTTTTCTGCGTAACAAAGAACGTCTTTGTAGTAGTCACATCTGCAACAGTTTCCTTTACTTCGTATAAGTTTGAATCCATAGTTGTTACTTGGTTACTTTGGGTTGAAATTTCATTTTCTTCTTCTTTTTGTTCATTGATGTTTTTCACGTTGACTACTGTGGTGGGGGTTTCAATATCTTGATCTACTGCCATTGTTGGTTCAGACTTCTTTAGGTCATTTTCCTAAAATATTATTAACGGAATAGAACCTATATACAGTCCGTACAATATAGATACCGTTGCACGTCATAATCTACGTCAGAGATCTAAGTTGCCTTTGTTCCCAATTACAAAAAATTCTTGAATTCATTTTAAATCAAATATATCACATAATTATTACGAGGTGGATTATACAACAAAACAAATTAATATTCAATAAATAAAAACATTAGAAATACAAAACAAGAATTCAGTTATAATATTACGTTAAAGTAAATAATAAAAACAATAAATATAATAAAACAAATACTTATAGTAAAGAATAAAAACAAATATGAAGTGTCATCACCGCACCTGTCAAATAAATGTTACCAATTTATGCCAAATAAACCGGGAGATATTAACAGAACTTCAACCACGAATTTCTGAGTCCTGCTCTTTGCAATAATGGAAGGTTAGAAAAGGTACAGCTGGTTCCTAAAAAACTGATACGACTCTTAGTAAGATTTGATCATTTTGAGCAGTGTATTTGATTTTTCTGACATTATATTATATTTATTATGACAGACAAATAATAAAATAAACAAACAAACAACAAACAACTGATTACATAAAATGTTAATTCATAAATTGTAATAATTATTATCAAGTAAAAAAAAAGTAAAAAATTGTAATAATTATTCATAAACAAGTAATTTTTGCAGCAGTTCGGTACCTAAGATGCGATACTTTAATTCTGCCCCAAGTTGTTGTCTTTCTTCCCGGAAACTGTGACATGATTCTTGCAGTTTTCGCATCTTCAATTTATGATTCTCTTCTAATCTCTCCAAAAGCGTACGATCTTTATGAGCGGTAGATATTTTTGTTCTTCCAGATCCTTGCTTTCTTTAGAGAGTTTCTTGTTCTTTCCATATTTTATTAATAGTAAAAACTATTGTTTTGCTTACGTTAAAATGGTTCGCTACGGCAGATAGTGACCAACCATCTTCTAATTTCGTTACAATTCTTGCTTTTAGTTCCTTGCTAGCATGTGGAGCCATTTTTTGAGGTTGAACAGAATAAGTTATCTGACAAATTTTAAGATTTAGCAGTGACAGTGACAGTATGTAAATAATAAGTATTTATCATTCAAAATACACTGCTCAATTTTCTACAAAATACGCTTAAGGTGATACAGTAGCGATCAACAGGTGGCAACAAACGCGGTCCAATATTGCGAAAGTTCTGCAAACTTTCAAAAGTGAGGCAACAGTGAGTCGGTAATTCGCCACACTGACAGTGACGTTTATACTATCAAAAACAATAATTTTTATACACATAGGCGCGAAATGTTGCCAAGTCAGTGACGTTCGATTTCTTGTTATAAAAAATCGATTTTTAGTAGTTCCAAGATTACACAAAATCTAGGCATGGGATAAAAAAGTTTATTTGAAGAAAGTGTATTTTTTTGTATTTCTTAATGGCGGTACAGGCTCCTTTTTTCAATATTTTATTTAGTTGTAGAGTAATTTCTACATACCAACATATTCCTGAAATTGGGCTCTGTACCGCCATTCTTTATTATATTACGAATATGTGTGCCAAATATCTCGACAAAATATTCAAAATTAGAGCTGCAATCTTGGAACGCGTTTGTTGCTACCTGTTGATCGCTACTGTTTTCTCTTAAGAGTCGTCTCAGTTTTTTTAGGAACCAGCTGTACTTACAATTTATGAAATGATCCACGGGTTTCCTGTGATATTTTCCTGTGAAAATTAAATTTTCTAGGAGGAAAAAAATGGTGAGTTGCGATGAATTTCTGAGTCCTGCCATATCCATAGAATGACAGGATACTATCAATTTTATGAACAAAATTTTTTGGGCAGGAGGGTTGCAAAAGGACTAAGGGAGTATATAAATATACAAACATGTAATGAAAATAATGAAATTTTCATAATTTTCTGAGTCCTGCCAACCTAATAAACTAAACATAATTATTTGAAAATGATAAAAAAAATGTTGGCATGACGTCTCCTAATGTTTAACTGCACTTGTCCCTTGGAAAATTCTGTGGAAAATTTTCACCTTGGTTCCGTGATTTTCTGAGTCATTAAATAAATTTCATTATAAAATAAATAATTTAAGTAGACATTTTTCAAAATGGCAGGATGTTTAGTTAGACCTTTTTTACTATACATAGTTAAAAAATGTGTAAAAAAATTCGTGGAAAGTTACACGATTTTCTGAGTCATGCCATTTTGCACATATATCAAGAATGTTAATATAAAGCTATTTACAAAGAGGCAGGATGGTTGTATAGTTATTTCGTATATAAAAATAAAATTTTAAGTCTGTAAAATTATTGCAGGTTGTTATACAAACATTATTGATATCACCATAATTTCGAGTCATGGCACGTCAAGTAACTCAAGTGCTTAAAAACACTAATCTAAAACCGTTTACAACGTGGCAGGATAACCGCAAAGATATTTAATGCATAAAAATTAATTTTTATATCGTTAAAACAATCGTACGGTATTATACCGCATTATACTCAGTCCTATTGGACTTGGACAGAGTTTGTAAGTCGTTCGGTAATGAGTTGTGAGGACATTGGTGAGGAACTGATGTGAACAAAACACCTCACTCGCGTCGATATCGTATTTCGGGCAATATTTCCGTCAGCTGCAGCAGCAGTGGCAATAGCTGAGTATAAATCCGGCATTAAATATTATTTTCCTGAGTAATATCTTGGATTTTTGCACACCTTCCAAATCTAACACCAAACTGTTACATCTTTTTTCTATGGATGCTATACAATGTGCAACTTCTCTCACTACTTACAAACATTCAAAACGAACAATTACTCATGCAGTGAGAAAAGTCGCCATTGCAGTGAGAAATATTTTTTTCCGCAAATCGCCAGGAAATTTTGACATTCCTGTCAAAATTTCTTGAAGAAAAAGTCAGGACTTCCTTACTGTAAGGAAATGTCATTTCCTTACTGTAAGGAAATGATATTTCCGTACAGTTGTTAGTGTTCTATTTATTCAACCTCAATACGTTTCCATAGTAACCCAAGTAATTTTATTAGGAATTTCAAAGCACCATTTATTTGGGAATAAAATTATCGCGTTTTTTTTTTTAAATCAATCAATATCTGTCGAATTTTAAACGATTTGCGGAAAAATAGTATGTTTACCTCGTAGGAAAAGCCACATTCCTGGACTCTGTGTTGCTAAGTCTCGGCTTGCGCCTCGACTTAGCAATCTTCACAGTCGTCCAGGAATGTTAAGCTTTTCCTACCCGGTAAACAATGTACTATTTCTCACGAGTTCTCCCACAGTTTTCTATACATATCGCCGTTTCCATGGTAACATGCATAATACAAACACAATTAATCTTGTCAAAAAAATGTGTTCATTTCAAAACTGTTCAAAGATAACTGTTAATTAGAATTTTAAATAAATAACGTATATAAATTTTAAAAATATTAAATACCTACATGTATATGTATTGTATTTTAATTTATGCATATTTATTAGGGTGGGCCGAAAAAACTAAAATTATTTTTTTCAAGTCGTAATACCGCGGAAAAGTTGCGAATGTATGAGACTAAAAAGGGGTAAGAATTTAAAAAATATCGGTTTATATCTTCCGTTCGCGCATGAGCCATAAAGTTTGCCGAGATTGGTAAAAAACTAATTTTTTGCGATAATTTTTAACAGATTAAATTTAGCGTGGATACGTTTGTAATAGCTCATTTTCTTATTCTTAATAACCATTGTAACTAAATTTAACCGTGTTATTAAAATCCCTTAACATTTTTCGTTCGCGCATAAGCCGTAAAGATAGCCAAAATGTAAAATATTTGCATATTTCATACACGTTAAATCTTTCGTATTAAAAGTTTTTCTGAACCTAATAGTTCAAAACGTGCCGTATTAGCTTAAAGTAGCTTCCCCGCTGTGTTGTGATTCAGTCGCGTAAATGCATTAATGAAGGCCTATACTTTGATGGGAGGAAGGACGACACTTTAAAGATAGAAGTAGCTCATTCCAAACGATTTCGCAGACTGAAGAAAGAAGAGCACATCTCGTTAATTCCAGAACCTAGTTCAGAATATATCGGACATGTTACTCCAACCTCCGGAAGTTCTGAACATATTGCCACATGTATTGTTTCTTATCTGTCTAGTCGTGATATTTCTCTTGATAGACTAATTGAAGCCCTTGGCGTGAAAAGGGTACAAGCCACAAAACTGTAAAAATCGATATTTTCTATTTACATCATTCGGGAATAAGGGTACTAGCCATACAAAATTTATTTTAACGATTCTCTAACAGATGGCGCTAGTGTGGTGAAGTGTCATTTTTACAGTGTCTGCAGCACATCGGTCATTTTCAAGAAAAGGTTACAAGCCACCATCATAAGTGAGCCACGTGCGGATGTTCTCGTGATTTTTATCAGTTTTCAAGTGATTCAAGTGAAAAAAGTAACAGTGATTGGGACTCAGATGATAACACAAAAGACAAGGATTATGTTGAAAGTGAAAATGAAGATAGTTCATCGCCCTCCGAGCAGCAACAGGTACGTTTTTAGGTTTTGTGGCATACACCCTTTTACTGTAATTTTTGTGGATATATTTTTGCAAGTCATGTGGCTTATTTTGTGGCATATATCCTTTTTCTGATTTTTTTTATATCTATTTTAGTAGTTTGTGACATAATGTGATGTTTTATAAAGTTTATGATGCTACACATGCGTAACCAATAAAACTATTAAGATATTTTTTACCATTCAAAATATGTTTAGAATACCAACTGCCATTAACAACGCATTTTTTTTTTCAGGAAACCCCAAGAAAAAAGAGCCGTGACGAACTTCCTACCCCTGAAAAAGAAACAAAAATTAGGTGGCGAAGGAAAAATGTAGATAAATACACTTTTAGAAAGACGCGCCGAAATCTTGGTTCATCCTATACAAGCAAGAAACGTAAAAATGTTTCAGCGAGAGTCTTGGGTCCGCCTTGTGGATACAAAAAAAACTGTAGGATGCTGCTTCAAAGTTGAATCTTCCCGAAATTTTAGTTTTTATTACTTTGTGAAAGTCAATGGTTTTGATGTGAAAGTAAAGCAAAAAAGAATTTATGTCCATCTATGGTTTGGCTTCTCCAAAGCGCTTACAACTGCTGCAGAAACAAATGGTTGCAGGCTTAACAACACCTAAATCAGATCAAAGAGGAAAATTCTTGGAGCGTCATAATAAAATATCGGAAGAGGCGTGCCAGTCGGCTCGGGATCATATTAATAGCATTCAAAATACATTAGTCATTATAGCAGAAAAAAAACCCTCATAAAACATACATTGATCATGATCTAAATATCTACTTTATATCACGAGTATTACAAACCTTGGTGTGCTGAAAGAAATCCCTGGTTACCCATTAGTCAAGATAAATATAGAAGGATATTTTGTTCAGAATTTAACATAGGTTTCACGATACCTCGAAGCGATACCTGTAAAATATGTGATGAACTAGAGGTAAGGATTGAGAATTCCAAAGAAAATGAAGATATTTTAAAGAAATTTAAGACAGAAAAGGAGTTGCATTTAAGGCGAGCTGAAGCAATGCAAGATACGTTAAAAATGAGATAGGCATGTCAGCTTCAAAAGATACATACGTGTTATCATTTGACCTTTAGTAAGCACTTCCTGTGCCCTCTTTAACAACTGGTCCAGCTTTTTATTTGAGGAAAGCATGGGTGTATAATTTGGGAATTCATGACTGCGTAAATAACAAGGGCTATATGTATATGTAGTCTGAGAACACTGGGAAAAGAGGCAGTGATGGGATTGCAAGTATGCTCTTGAAACACTTTAAAGAACAAGAACACCTCCCCAAAAACCTAACCGTTTATACGGACAACTGCGAAGGACAGAACAAAAACTGGGTCTTGATTGGGTTGTGGAAGCAGTTGGTCATAGAGGTTGTATTTGAATCCATAGAACATAGGTTTTTAGTAGTTGGACATACACATCTTCCGTCAGACAGGGATTTTGCTATTATAGAGAAATATAAGAAGAAAATGAAGGTGGTATATGGACCAGTAGATTGGTATGAGGCAGTAAAAAAGTGTAAAAGGAACAATCCATTTCACGTGACAGTACTAAAGAGAGAAGACTTCTTATCCTTTAAAGTGTTGGAGGAGAATCTAAGTAAAAAAAGGTTACAGATGAAGAAGAAAACGTCGCGTTCAGCAAAATTATCATCATCAGATTAGAAAATGAAAACCCGAACATACTCAAAATAAAACATTATTTAAATGAAAGTTTTAAGAACGTGAATATTGGGAAAAAGGGTATGAGAAGAATTTCTTTGACAGAATGTCTCAAACAGAAATATTTGGACCCAATAAAACTAAACCAAAAAAAGATAAATAATTTATCGCTTTTACTTCCTTATATTCCTGAAGTCAATCAATCAATTTATATGAACAATGGCACTAAAAATTGTGTTCGCCAAGAAGAAACATAGGCCACACAAACAATGGAAGTCGAATATTTTGACGAAGATTTGCCGTTAAGTGATGAGGACTAATGTTTATGTATTCGTTTTGTTTTTTTAAGTGTTTAGTTTATTCTTTCATGTAGAAGGGTACAAGCAACATTTTTTTTTGTAAATAAATTATTAAAAAAAAAGTTGTGATTTTTTTTAGTTATTATTATTGCTAAAATATTAGGCAACCTTATTTACCTATTGTACCAAAAGTCAATTAAATTTTGTATTGAAATTGGATTTCCTGGATTTAAAATGACTTTCTAAAGGGGATTTCTCAAAACTAATTGTATGTGGCATATAACCTTTTCACGCCAAGGGCTTCAATTGTTATTGGATGTGATGGCTCTGCTGTAAATACCGGTTTGAAAAGTGGCGTAATTCGTCGCATCCAAGTACATTTAGAGAAACCGTTACAATGTGCAATTTGCCTCATTCATTTCAATGAACTCCCATTTTGGCATTTGTTCCAGCACCTAGATGGTAAATCAACGGGACCAAAATCCCTTAAAGGACCGATTGGAGAAAAGCTTATTGACTGTGAAAAACGTCCAGTAGTTGCATTCAATTTTATTGAATGCCAGATACCTACAATCGACAGAAGTCGACTAAGCAAGGATCAGCAATATCTGCTTGATATTTCAATTGCAGTATATTCAGCACTGGCGAAGCGTCCATGTAACCATTGTTACCATTGGTAACAGTTAAAATTTGTAAATAAATATTTTATGACTACTATGAAATAATTCCATTTATATTTTTTAAAAATAGAAATATTTGTTAATAGTATCTACCTAATTCAGTAAAATAGCCAACTAGACGTACGAAAATATCAGCGAGTTTATGTAAAATCGGTTGCACGTTATTATAATACGCCCTTACCACAGTATAAAGAGGTTCCATATTTATTATACTGTGCCCTTACCGTGCGCCGCGCCGTTTACCACTTCTGTGAGTGGCAACGATAGTAGGATCTTTGACTGGATCGTCTCTGAAAATTTTGCGGGGACGATGGCTTTGAAACCGCGTATTGGTGTTACCAAATTTTAATTTGGTGACGCTAGGTAGGGCCGGTGTCTATCGGGACAGAAAATACCGACCGTAAGAATATCAGACTTAATAAATGCAATTTTAATTATTATTATAATTATAGGTAATAATTATAATTCCATTTATGAAGTCTGTTATTCTTAGGGCCGGTATTTTCTCGATTAAACTCCGGTTAGTTAACCGTACCGGCCCTTTGGATTCGATTATTGCATAATATGCATGATTAATTATTAGTTTATAACTTGTAACTGTACTTGCTTATTATGCAGATAATATATCTATACCTTTTTATCCTATATAAATCATATTACTCGATTTTAATTACTTGTCGAAATATATTAATTAACAACAACATTATTATAATATGACATAATATAATAATATTGATTATACAGTACATTGTAGTGTATAATCAATAAAATAAAAATTATTTAATATTTTAGGCTAAAAATGACAAATGAATGTACTGATTAGTACACTAATTATACAATTTGGATTTTTAAATAAAGTATAAAGGTGATATAATACATATTTTACCTAAAAACAACAAATATGTTTTTAGTTTGTAGATACTTTATATAATTTCTTAAATTTTTAATTTTTTAATTTTATTTCATCTATTTTTATAGTAGACCTGGATCGCGCGTACCAAAAAAAAGTTGATTAATAGCAAGCTGAAAATTCACGGTGTCTAGTCGAACAAACTTTGATGTATGGGAACACTGTATATATAAAAATATTTATAAAATACATTATATATATAGATAATATATAATATATCTGGTATATATTTAATATCTGGTTTTGGTAACACTTTAGAAAAAGTCACGCGTCGCCACTGATATTCAGGGATCTGTAAAGAAGACTTGTCCATACGAGGTCCTGGTCCCTTGTCGCATTCTAGGTGGTTGACAACAGCAAACCGAACCCTCAGGTTATATTTAAGTAAAGAGAATCCAACTTCTGATCTCAAAGAAATCGTTCAATTTATATTGAAAACATACATGTCCATGTGGTTTTGTATAAAAAATAGTAACAGCTTTACACTTGTACACCAATCAATACAAAACTACAAGGTACCTGCCTGAAGAATGGCGTAATGTTGTTGACCCTGTTATTCAGCGTAATGCTTTTTTCGCCCATCCAGAACATTTGATGTTGGCCATGACACAAGATAACAGAAAACATATAAGAGACCTTGGACTTCGCAGAATTCTGAAAGCTAGACAGATAGATAAATCAACATCTAACATTAGAATATTCAAACCGCCAAAACTAAATTTTGAATGTTGAGACTATTCAGAAATAATTCATTGGTTAGACTGTGACTTATCTTCTCCTCCATTATTAATAAATGATGATGAAATCACATTAATTATTCAGAGTGATTCAGCCCCTAACTGGGATGTAATATTAAAGTCATTTCCTGTTCATACACTGGCAGTAGAACGATGTGTAAAACTCGTAACAGAAGCCGCTGGAAAAGTTTGCGGAGCCGAGAATCGCGATGGCTTCATAAGAAAAACATTGTTATCAAGGTCTGCAATGCCGGACTTTACACAGAAATCACAGTTCAAAGTGGCTTCTACTATGTACTAGCAAAAAGGTGTTAAAATAATACAAGATGGACTGGAAGAACAATGGACTGGTGGACATTGGACCATATTGTAGAATTGAAAACTTGCATCTCATAAAAAAATTTGGTTTTTTCTATATTCACAAACAATATTTTTAAATAATAGCCTACTAAATTTCTGAAAATGATGTGTTTAAAGTGTGTTTATTTTAAGTGTTTTCAATACAAGTTTAACAAAATGTATATGTGAGTATTATTTTCATTCAACTAAACTCTTAATTACGAAGAATTAAACGTGTATGAAATATGCAATTTTGTCACATTTTGGCTATTTTTATGCCTTATGCGCGAACGGAAAATGATAAGAAATTTTAATAACACGGTTAAATTTAGTTAGTATGGTTATTAAAAATGAGAAAATGAGCTATTACAAACGTATCCACCCTAAATTTAATCTGTTAAAAATTATCGCAAAAAATCAGTTTTTTACCAATTTCGGCAAACTTTATGGCTCATGCGCGAACGGAAGATATAAACCGATATTTTTTAAATTCTTACCCCTTTTTGGTCTCATACATTCGCAACTTTTCCGCGGTATTACGACTTGAAAAAAATAATTTTAGTTTTTTCGGCCCACCCTAATATTTATAATTAGAGTTCGGATTTAAAACCATAAAGAAACCCAAAAAAATAAGCGCTTAAAAAGCATAACAATTTTATGAAAAAAAGCATTATATTATACAAAAAAGCATGAAAATAGGCATATAAATTTTGACAAACCATTTTTTTTAGAAAATATTTATAATATTATTTCTAGGCTTAGCTTAAAACTAGTAAATACCTATTATAAATTTTAAAAATAAAATAGAATAAACAAAAGAAAATAGATAACTAAAACAAAAATGCTAACCTAATTTTTATCGACACGCTTTAGATTTTTAGATGAAGGAAAATATATCATTTTTGTTTAAAGCATGAAATAACTAAATACTCATTTAAATGTTCCATCGTAAAGTTTCGGCGCCTGTCACTCAAAACATTTTTGTATTTCGAAAAGCTTCTTTCAAC
This sequence comes from Diabrotica virgifera virgifera, assembly GCF_917563875.1. Classification (NCBI taxonomy): domain Eukaryota; kingdom Metazoa; phylum Arthropoda; class Insecta; order Coleoptera; family Chrysomelidae; genus Diabrotica; species Diabrotica virgifera. The sequence continues at coordinate 157,438,876 of NC_065445.1, forward strand.
GTTCACACTGGTTATCGGTGCATACTTAAGGCGCATTTAAATCAAAGCGAACACGAACGAACGAACGCATTCGTTCGGTAACTTTATTGTATTTGTACAGCGAATCGAGCACGACCGAACGAATTCGTTCGCATTCGCACATGTTCCAACCGATGTCGGTAAGTGAGCGAATCATCAAAGGAATTCGTTGTTCAATGTGGACAGTGGATAGACGGTAGCGAACGAATTCGTTTATACAAGTACTGATTTAATTTATTTGCAAACATTAGTTTGAGAGGGTTGTTTATTGTGTAGTTGTGAAAACATAATTTTGCAATATGGAATATGCCTATGAAACCCAAAATCGAAGCTATATAAAATAATAAACAAAAAACCTGATGCTTGTTTTAACATTTCTATAGGAATGGGTTGTGATGTCTCTGAACTAAAAAAATGAATTAGCTTCTGGCATCATTTAGACGAGAAAGACAAAAAGAGGATTCGAATTCGAAGTGGTTTGCTTTTAAAAGCCTAATGTTTTTATTGGATAAATTTCAACCCAGAAACTAGGGATTGCAATCCAGCAGCATTTTCAATCCAGCTGTATTTTTGCAAGATTGGGCTGAATCCAGCTGGATCCAGCGCGGATCCAGCAAAATGTGGAATCAAAATAAAAACACGATTGTCTGTATGCTAAATTTTTAAACAACAGAAACATGAAATATTTAGTTTTTTGAAAGTGATACCTTAATAACATAGGCCTTACCTACTTCGCACAGAACTGCACATATAGCCGGTTGCGGAGAAAGCCCTTCCGGCCTCTGTTCTGGTCGGTTTTAAGGTCATCAAATAGTCACAGACCATTGACAAACGATCTCCTTTCAAAAAAATCTTTTCGTAATTTTTTTGAGACCCAGTTTTTTTTGGCTATAAATGTTTTCTCTCGTTTCAATTCAATCTCAAGTTCTTGTTCCAAAGTAAAATTCACGGGCTCCGGATTAGTTGGCCCATCTTCTTCCATTATATCTTGCACTGGTTCCACAGTTACTTGTTTATTTATACGAATCAACAAATTTTTCATCTCTTGTCGCATTGCATTCTTTGAAGTAACAAGGATTGTTTAGTCCTTCGTCATACTTTTTTTGATTTTGTCAATACACTAATGTACCTGTAATCTCAGAGAGGCGCCGTTCCGTGATTCTGTTGCGTAGTGCTTCCGGTAGATCGGCATTAAGGCTAGAGTCCTGGCTATTTAGTTTGTCTAAGACAACTTTCATGGTTGTGTCGGCTGTTAACAAAGTGGACTCTATTCTGCGAAGAGCTTCTACAGCCGGTTAAAAGTGGCGATTAACTCATTGATTATTATTGACCACTCGTCAGCAGAGAATTTTATCGCAGAATCAATGTATATCAACGCTTTATAGACTAAAACTTTTAAGCTATAGAAACTTTCCAGCATACTATGAGCTACTGCCAGCGCGATAGAATAGCAAGTTGCCGACTCACGGCTTTGAATAAAGAGGCTAATGAAGACATTAAGTAACTTATTTCGAATTTGACACGTTTGCGGATCCGCGCTGCTGGATCCAGCACGGTTTGCTGGATGCAGCATGTAAAAAAAGCGCTGGATCCAGCTGGATTGCTGGATGCTGGATCCAGCAATTGCAATCCCTACCAGAAACACTAATGAGGTAACCAAATCAAATTAATTGCTAAAATTAATTAAAAGCAAATTTATTTTGATACACCAATTTTACAATTTATTATTTGAACATAATATAGTCATAATATCAAGAGCAAGTAACTTTTTCGAGGAATAATTTTAAAAGCTGGTTCTTTATTATGTTATTTTCTAAGCTCCCTCAAACAGCGTATAATACCTGCTACCTGCTATTTTTGTAAGCTATTATTGTATTAAAATTTACCCAGCAAGAAACACGAAAATAAACTTAAACACAATGTGTGACTGGCACTGGCCAATCTTAAAAACATCTGCCGGCAATATGCACTCCCGATCATCAACGAATGCGAACGTTCGCTTCAATGTAAATGGCCCTACTTTGTAGCGAACGAATGACCAAGCGAACACCTACGAATTCGTTCCTCCGTTCGTTCGTTCGTGTTCGCTTTGATTTAAATGCGCCTTTATACTTTGCCGCTACTGCTGGATCCATATTTATATCTTCAACGTGTTCTTCATTTAAAACTGAAAATATTTTCTTCATCTTTTGAAATCCTTCGTTTTTTGTTAATACATATTTGACTTTTGTTAATACTATCTACAAAACAAAAGTTGCTTTTAATAAAAGCCCGTGGCGGCCCGTGAGGTAGTGCCATAGAGCCATGGCACTACCTTGCTAACTATGCAGAAACATATTTTTTATCTTAAAAACATCTTAATGCCTGTTAATTTTTTTGTGATTATTTCTGTGTAGCGCAATGCACATCTAACCACCGACTCTGGCCACCCACAGCTGACCGGATACAGGATGAAGATCATGAAAATCCCGGTGCCGAAAGGTATTGGCACGCCAGAAAAGAGAAAGATTGTATGAGCATCCTATGTAAGTGACAGAGATAGAGCGGTATTGCACTTTTAATATACGTTTAAATTGGACTCTCCGTGCCAGACTCGAAATCTCGAAAAGTATATCTTAAGATACAATGTTTTAGATCTATTTCTAGTTTCTTTACGCGTTCGCTTGACGCTATTGTGTTTATTATCTACTACTGTATTGTATATTTGTGTTTATAATCTACTATATTTTTTAATTTGTAATTATTAGTGCGTCGTGGTCGTGGGTGTCGTAGGTATATAAATAATATTTTGATTATTTTCTACGTTTAATTTATTTATTGACAATAAATCAAATCAGTATATTAAAAAACTCTTTTGGTGTTTTTTCGTTAGAAAAAAAACTTCAAAATAAAGAACTCGGTCGGCCTTTACCCGATTTAAAAATTGAAAAACAAAGTGGAAATCAACAAAAACTTCGCTGTCGTAAGTTTAATAAAACTATTTATGATAAAAATAGCTGGTTGTGTGGTTGAGAACAAACTAATAAACTGTTCTATTTTGTATGCGTTTTGTTTGGAGGTGACGAGATATGCGATGCAGTTTTGTTGCGAATAAAAACAAGGTTTACTTTCTCCGGACATTTAGTTGCTTCTCATTGATTTATGTCAGAGAAGTCAAACATGCACACAATTTTTATTTTTAAACAAAACTCGGCTTAAAACTTAATTACAAGTATTGTATCAGCGAGACGAATTAAGTACTACCTCTGGGGCTGTTCCGTTATCAGTTTTATTAAATGATGAAGGTTTAAAATGTACATTTGAAGAAACTGTTAAACTTTTAAGTATATTAATGACCATTCCCATGTCAACATCTGAAGCAGAACGTTGTTTTTCAATGCTAAAACGAATTAAGACATTCCTCAGAAATACCATGAAGGAAGAACGACTAAGTTCTTTAGGTATGCTGTCTGCAGAAAGACATTTTGTAAATGGCATTGACAATTTTAATAATAAAGTCATTGAAAACTTTGCCACCAAAAAAGAAAGAAGGATGGACTTCACATATCGTAAACTTTAACAGTGATATTAAATAACTTTGTGCGTGTGTGTGTAAATAATATAATAGTGTTATTTTTATAATTTTCTAAATAGGCTCTAGAGACCAAATCGTAACAACAAACTTCAAGTACATCAGCAGTGGTAGGAAGAATGAAAGATTGACAGCATATGATTAAAGGACGTGGTGGTCGGATGAGTGTGTGAGACGGAAGCTGATGCGTGATGACGAGCGACTGAGAATCGGGCAAAAGAAGGACATCGGGGAGAAATCATGCCCTAACGGGCGATTCCACCCTGATGCCCTAGTATGAGAGGGGTGGGGTTTAGCTGGTCCCGGCCACATCGGAGTTACGGAGGGCAGGGAGGCCCGATTTAGGGCCAAACTGGTCGACGTGACACTGATGAGGTTTCAGCTCAGGAACCCAGCACTGTTGGAAATGTTTACTTCCGACGTCTGTTTGCAGATTCCCCACCTAGTGATGAAAAAAAAGTACATCAGCAGTAAATACTGGTGGTAAGTTGAGATTTTTTTATTGTTAATTACTTAATTTACGGAACTGTTTTGATAAATTTTGGTCAATTTCTTGGCATCCCAAAAATAGTAATATAAGATAAAAATATCTGCACCTATTTTTTTTTTAATTTCTATTTTATATCCTTTTTGACAATATCGTGAAACCGTCACTAAAAATTTAGGCAGCTGCCCGGATTCTGGCACTACCTTCCTAAAGTTATACGAGCCGCCACTGATAAAAGCAAGATTGTTTTGTAAGTCTGTTTCACCTTAAACATCCTGACAATATTTTATCGATTTGCTAGCATTATCCTTAAGTTCCAATACGACACTTTTAAAATTTTCGAAATATTCGGCGTAGTATCGCATCGGCTGCATCTAACCATGTACCCCACCGAGTTAACACTGGTTCCAGTCGTAATGGAGTGTTAGGTTGCACCCATAAAGGAGCTTTAATGAAAATTTTTTCCCATTTTTTATCAACTCATTAAAAAGTGGAAATTGCAGCCGTATAGTCTCAGCAACGCGATTCAGGCCATGTGCTAGACAGGTACAATAAATTAGATGTGGATAAAACACTTTAAGATTTGCATGTATGGTGCAGCGTCAGAAAGCATTAATACTATTTTGTTGGTGGGCACAGCCTTGGGAAGATAAAAATTTGTTAAAGCTTCATTTACGAATCTTTCAACTGTATTGTTATTTGTTGCTTCTAGTTCTTTTGAGCACATTAAATAACCCTTCGTCAAGATATCTTCGTGAAGTACGAAGTACGCCTATGATTAAATTAGCGACGTACCTTCCACAAATATCTATAGTCTCGTCCACAGCAAACTATATGTAATTGTTCCCCACTAGTGTTTTTACTTTTTTTTCTGGTTTCCTTGTAAACGCAATTAACATATTTTTTCGCAGAGTACTTTCATCCGGCACATGTCTTTGACAGTACTTTTCCAAAAATGATTTAAAACTTTCATTTTGCAATTTATTTAGTGAAAGATCAGAGTCCACCATTGCACTGCATAGATCAAAATTATATTTCTGGCTGTTCGCAAATGCAAAAATGATAACAGAATATAAAAAAGCACCAAATAAGCACTAAACTTCAAAAAAAGGCATAAAATCAAAAAAAAAAAAAAAGCAAGAAAAGCATAAAAAAGTGCTGTCAAAATGACATATTTTTGCATATTTCGTTCTTATTTAAAAAGAATATAGTCCTGCTTGTATCATTTACCATAAGCATTATGCTGAGAAATCCGGACTCTATTTATAATATACCTAAAAGCACCAAAATTATTTAATTTTGAAGTTTAAACAAAACCGCATCAATAGAAAAAGTACAGTGTACAACACATGAGAAAATGACATATTTCTCCCTGGCTTGACTTGCGGCTCTCGCCTCGTGTTTCGGCTCGTGCCAGCAAACTTCTGCGCTCGTGAGAAATATATGTCTTTTTTCTCACTTGTCGTACAATATACTATATTTTAAACGATTAGATCATAATTTGTATCTAAGTAAACGTAATAAAAGTAATAGGAAGAAAATCAACAATTTTACAATTAAATGGTTATAGTAGGGATTGTACCTATTATACATGGTGTCCAGAAACTCTTCTAACAAACGAAGCCCGGAGATTTATCAGATAATTTTAAGAAAATTTAACTCAATTCACCTAGTCCGAAAATGCTTCCTAAGGAAGCTAGAGGTCTTTAAAGATGGCGTATTGTAATTAGTTTTTTTTTTTAAATAGCTCCAGAACACTTCTATTTAGAAAAACGAAAACTGGTACATCTATTTATCTTCCAGAGATAAATCGATTCCATCAATTGTCAATTTTTAGTACCGGTCATAGGCGTCCGTTTAGGGTAGGGAAACGGATATTTTATCGCATAACTTTTCTGTGTTTAACTTTTAAGCATTTTTGACACTGGATTATTAAACTATGGGGTATTCTTATACTAAAAGGTACTCTTGCTTTAAGTCGGTAGGATACGCCGTGTTCTAGAAAAATCGATTTGAAAAATTTTTCGGTTTTTGAATTTGAAAAAAAAAAAAAAATAAAAAAAACTATTTAGAAAAACGAAAACTGGTTCGTTTATTTCTCTTTCAGGGATTAATCGATTTTATCAATTGTGAATTTATAGTATCGGTCATAGGCGTCCGTCTTGGGTAGATCAACGAAATCTCATAACTTGCTTTAATTTTTAAGCATTTTTGACAGCAGAAGAGTATTAAATTACGAGGTATTCTAGTACTAAAAGTTACTCTTGCTTTAAGTCGGTAAATACACCGTTTTTTTATTTTTTTTTTCAAATTTTTCATAAATTCAAAATACGAAAAATTTTAAATTAGATTTTTCTACAAAACGGTGCATCCTACCGACTTAAAGCAAGAGTACCTTTTAGTACTAGAATACCTCACAATTTAATAATGTAGTGTCAAAAATGCTTAAAAGTTTAAGACAAAACACTTATACGACAAAATAACCATTGCCCTACCCAAAACGGACTCCTATGACCGGTACTAGAGATTCGCAATTGATGGAATCGATTTGGCTCTGAAAGATAAAAAGGCGGACCAGTTTTTGTCTATAGAAATGGAAGCGTTCTGGAGATATAAAAAAAAAAACTAATTACAAGGCGCCATCTTCAAGAGCTCTAGCCCCCTTAGGAAACATTTTTGGATTAGGTGAATTGTGTTAAATTGTCTTAAAATTATCCTAGGAATCTTAAAATTATATACAGGGTGTTCCATTTAAAACAAATAAGTTTGTGTCACCCTGTCAATACGGGTGTAGCCCTGTATGTATATTAGAAAATATTTTTAAATTATGATCCTATCTTTGCACCACGTTTTAACTAAATAACTTTTTTTCGTATCTCTTACGACAAACGAGTAATTGGACTTTGTCACACTAATGCCCCCCCCCCTGTATACGAAATAACTATAAAACCATCCTGCCGCTTTGTAAATAGACTTATATTAAGATTCTTGAAACATATGAAAAATGGCATGACTCGGAACATCGTGGAATTTTTTACTTTTACGAATTTTCTTACAAATCTAGGACTCCTGCCGTCTTACAAGAACCGTTTACCTTCCTGCCGAGTACCGAAAATGTATTGATTGCATTTGAGTATAACTTTTTAAAGGCAGGACTCAGAAAATCACGGAATCAGGGTGAATTTTCCGCAGAATTTTCCAAGGGACAAGTATACTTAAACATTAGGAGACGTCATGCCAATATTTTTTTTATCATTTTGAAATAAATATGTTTAATTTATTTAGTTGGCAGGACCCAGAAAATCATGAAAATTTCATTATTTTCCTTACATATTTGTATACATATATACTCCGTTAGCCCGTTTGCAACCCTCCTGCCCAAACAAAATTAAAGCACTCATGGGAGTGCCGACAGAAGTGAAAACTTCTTATAGTATATAAATTACGAGCTCAATGCTTTTCCCCATCCAAAAAGAAGTGCTATACATATATTAGTTGCGTTCGCGGGTACAGTGGACAAATTGTCGCCGACAATTTCTAACCTTACTTAATATAAATAATACCTTTAAAAGATAAATAAACAAGGTATATTTACTTTTAATTAATATTAATAACTAATTATTAAATTATACTAGGTAAATATACCTTGTATATTTATCTATTAACGATATTATTTATATCATTTTAAAGTGCGCATGCGTTTTGCTGCTAATTTGTCGCCGACTAGTCGCCGACAGGCACCCGCAAACGCACTTATTATATAGGCGTTGCGTACGTTCTATGCTATTTATGTATACATACACATAATATATATACAGCGTGTCTACGTAAGTTAGAAACATATGGGAAACTTTTTTATTATTAACTTTACGAAAAAAAGTTATTTTTCATAAAAAGTTCTGCATACTCTAGAACCTATGATTCAATCATCAGATATCAAATTTTATCAATATTATACGAGGTATGTCAAAAAATGTAAATTTCGTTCAAGAGTAAAGTACCTTTATTTCTCTCAATATCGAAAATTCTTATAATCAAAAGTTGTTTGGAATTAAAAACTATGATCAAATGTGTTATTACTATAACACATAAACTATAAAATTAAAAATAATTTCCAAATTTTTCTCAAATTTATGGATACTTAACTTCGTTTTTTTATTACACATGTAATAACTCTTTTACTATTTGTTTTACGAAAAAAAAGTATTCTTTATACAAATCTCTGTATGTCCTCACACCTAAGATGCAACCATCAGATAACACATTTTATTAATTTTATACGAGGTAGGTATGTCAAAAAATATGAATTTCACTCATGAGTAAAGTAACTTTATTTTTCACAATATTGAAAATTGTTATTACAAAAAGTTGTTTAGAATTAAAAACTATGTTTCAATATGCAATTACATCCTTCTAATTGAAATATTGTGAAATCTAAAGGTACTATACTCATGAGCGAAATCCATATTTTTCGACACACCTCGTGTAAAATTAATAAATATTGATATATCATGGCTGTATCTTAGAACTTAGACCATGCTGAGCGTTTTATAAAGAATAAATTTTTTTCGAAAAATGAGTAATAAAAGAGTTTCATGATAGTAATAAATGAGTACCTAATCATATTTGTAATAAATAAAAACGATGGTGGGTATTCATAAATTAAGAAAAAATTTGTAAAATATTTGTTTTAATTAGAAGCATTAAATTGCATATTTGATCTTAGTTTTTAATTTCAAACAACTTTTCATAATAAGAATTTTCGATAATCAGAGAAATAAAAGTACTTTACCCTTGAACGAAATTCATATTTTTGACATACCTCGTATAATATTGATAAAATTTGATATCTGATGATTGAATCTTAGGTTTTAGAGCGTACAGAACTTTTTATGAAGAATAACTTTTTTTCGTAAAATGAATAATAAAAAAGTTTCCCATATGTTTCCAACTTAAGTAGACACGCTGTATATACGTACGAAATTTAGTTCGGCAAAGTGATGACGGTCGCAAACTCAATATTTTTTTTACCTAAAAAGTGCACAACGTCCATAAAGAAGTTTTCACTTTAAAAATTTATTTCGTCAAACAATGACGGTGGCTAATTTAATACTTTTTCCCCATCCAAAAGTGCACAACGTCCCTAAATAAGTTTTCACTTCAAAACTTTATTTCGTCGAAGCAATGACAGTCGCTAATTTAATACTTTTTCCCCATCCAAAAAGTGCACAAACGTCACTAAGGAAGTTTTTACTTCAAAAATTTATTTCGCCGAAGCGATGTAGGTCGCTAATTCAACACTTTTTCCCCATATAAAATGTGTATAACGTCCCTAAAAAAGATTTCGCTTCAAAAATGTATTTCGTTGAAGCAATGACGGTCGCGATGACGGTCGATAATTCGATACTTTTTCTCCATCTAAAAAGGGCAAAACGTCCCTAAAGAAGTTTTCACTTCAAAAATTTATTTTGCCGAAGCGATGGCGGTCGCTAATTCAACACTTTTTCCCCACCTAAAAAGTGCACAACGTCCCTAAAAAAGATTTCACTTCAAAAAATTATTTCGTCGAACCAATAACGGTCGCTAATTCAATACTTTTTCCCCATCTAAAAAGTGCACAACGTCCCTAAAGAACTTTTCACTTAAAAAAATTATTTCGCCGAAGCTGTGATGGTCGCCAATTCAATACTTTTTCCCCAACTAAAAAGTGCACAACGTCCTTAAAGAAGTGTTCACTTCAAAAATGTATTTCGTCGAAGCAATGACGGTCGCGATGACGGTCGCTAATTCAATACTTTTTCCCCTTCTAAAAAGGGCACAACGTTTAAAAGGGTACAACAAGTTTTCACTTCGAACATTTATTTCGCAGAAGCAATGGCGGTCGCTAATTCAACACTTTCTTCCCATCTAAAAAGTGCACAACGTCCCTAAAAAAGTTTTCACTTCAAAAATTTATTTCTCCGAACTAATGACGGTCGCTAATTTAATATTTTCCCCCATCTAAAAAGTGCACAATGTCCCTAAAGAACTTTTCACTTCAAAAATTTATTTCGCCGAAGTGATGACGGTCGCCAATTCAATACTTTTTCCCCATCTAAAAGTGCACAACGTCCTTAAAGAAGTGTTCACTTCAAAAATGTATTTCGTCGAAGCAATGACGGTCGCGATGATGGTCGCTAATTAAGTACTTTTTCCCCATCTAAAAAGTGCACAACGTCCCTAAAGAAGTTTTCACTTCAATAATATTACTATTATTATACGTACATTATAATAATATACGTACAAAATTTATTTCGTCGAAGCGATGACGGTCGTGATGACGGTCGCGATATAAATCCATTTTCCCCATGCAAAAATAAGTTTTACATTTATTTTAAATTTAAATACTTTTATACAATTTATGTATAAATACACATAATATAGATACGTACAAAATTTATTTCGCCGAAGAGATGACGGTAGCGAAATAAATCCTTTTTCCCTATCCTAAAATGGGTTTTACATCTATTTTAAATTTAAATACTTCTATACAATTTATATATACATACAGATAATATACCTATATAGGTATGTATAAAATTTATTTCGCCGAAGCGATGACGGTCACGATGATGGTCGCGAAATCAATCCTTTTTCCCCATCCTAAAATAGGTTTTTTCCTAATTTTTACAGGAAAATGTCACAGGAAATTTGTGGATGTTTCCACAGATTGTAAGTAGTTCGTCTACCCTTCCAGTATTGCAAAAGGCAGGACTCAGAAAATCGTGACTGAACTTCTGTATAATATCTCCCGGTCTAAAAATGTCACTTTTGTTCGATCGCAGTTAGAGTGTAATCCGAACAAGTGTGCTTTATAAAAAGGCTTTATATTCCACTTGATATTAAAAAAATTCTTCACAGAAATATACAGGGCCATTAACAGTACCATCTAAAAATAATGTGAATTATACAGGGTGCTCCACAAAAGAGTGGTATATCAAAGTTATATTTTTTCTTATCGAACATCCTATATTTGTAACATTTTTGAATTGCCCTTAAACAATAAGCTATACTTTTGTAAGGGTTCCCTATACCTAAATACAGGGTGTTTTGATTTATTTCGATAAATAACATGACTACAAAGAGGACCGATTTATTTATGGGTCATTTATTATATTAAAAGAAGGGTATAAGGGTAACTTGTAGTTGTATTTGTACTCAGTAATTGCTGCAATCGAAAATATAGGCCTGGATCCCGCGCACCAAAAAAAGTTGATTAATAGCAAGCTGAAAATTTGTTAATAGCTTAACGGTGTCTAGTCGGACAAACTTTGGTGTATGGGAACATTGGAACAGGGGAAGTGTTAATTGTGGAACAGGTTACAGGATTCGAACGTCAGACTACTAAAACCTCCCATGTATTTTATCGGACAGAACTTCCAATTGATTTGATACCCTTTCATTAAAGTCTAATACAAAAATCAGACTGCTATTCATCACCAACATAATTCCTGTCATTTGAAATGTTTTACGTGTCGGACTTATGAAAACGCCCAATATATTTGTCAGACAAAATTTTTTTCATATATTATATAAAGTTTGCTATGGAATAAACTTAAAAACAACCTGCTAGTTTTCACAATCATAAACTTGTCAGGATGACACGTTTCACAATTAAAATCACGTTCCACAATTAAAACTTCCTATGTTCCTATGTTCCCATACACCAAAGTTTGTCCGACTAGACACAGTTAAGCTATTAACAAATTTTCAGCTTTCTATTAATCAACTTTTTTTGGTACGCGGGATCCAGGTCTACATTGATACGGAAAAATTATTGTTTATTTTATTAGTTCCGAATTGTTAATAGTGACCCTCGTACATAAACTAAACACTAAACAGACTCTGTCTAAAATAATAATTAAAGTAGAATCATTTATGTTACCTCAATATCTGGAATAGTCGTTCCCTCTATATTTGTTGTTGTTTCCAAAGCAATCAGATCCTCAGTACTAGAAGTGATTACGTTAAAATTGTTAACGTTCGAAGAATTTGCTGTACTTTCAACAGAGGATGAATTTTCTGATGTATTAATATCATTATGTTGGACTATTTCATCAAAGTAACTATTGCTGTGAATGTTGTTGATAATATCGGCTGGCAAAGTTGTTATTTGTTTAGGAGGCTCAGTGGAAGAATGGTTTAACGTGTCTGGAAGAACCTCGGTGATATTTTCTTCAATGCGGATTTCTGTATTGTTTGTATCAAATTTTTTGGTCTTTTCGGTTGGTAGTACTTCAGCTATATGAATTTGACTAAGACTAGGATTCGTTGTACTATCTGTTGTCACCTCTGAGGAATTTACAACGTTAATATTGTCATGTTCGGTGGTTACTTTTTCAGTTGTTGTAAGTTTGGTTTCGTTCATATATACTCTTTCTGAAGCAACAGGTATACTACTAATTTCAGATTTTTCTGAAGCAGTATTTTCTGTATTCACGATTTCATCAATGCGAATTTCCTGATTTAGATTATTTTGATTCTCAGGGTGATTTTCATGTTCAATATTTTCGTTAGGTGTGTTTGTAGTGTCAACTATATTGTTTGCAGTTTCAACAGCACCGCCCACAGTTTTTATTGTCGTATTCAGAGGATGTTCATTCATCGAAGGTGAATCAGTACTAGTGTTTATTTCGTAGTCTTTGATTTCCAAATTAGAGTTCTTTGAGATTAAATTACCTGAAATGTAATAAAATTAGAAGATAATAATTAAAATACAAACAAATCATACTTCGAATCACCAAAGAGACCACCCAGGCAATCAAGTGACGACAATAACGTCGAGGAAAATACGGACAATTATTTGTAGACATTTGTTAACAAAGACCTGCAATTTGTCTGTAAGAATTTTTGTCACTTTCCAGGTTTCACATCCATAAAGTAATACAGACATGACCTTTGACTGGAATATTCGGATCTTTGTTCTTGTAGTATATTCGCCAGACTTCCAAACAGGGTTGAGCATGCTGAATGCTTGTTGAACTTTTTTTATCCTCATACACTGGACACTTCCAAGATACGTAAAGTTTTCCACATTTTCAATCTGCATATTGTCGATAGTAAATAGCTTGTTGTTCCTTGCATTTATTCTCATGGATTTGGTTTTACCAATATTGATTTTCAAACCTATTTTATTGGCTTCAGTGGAAAGTGTTTCCAATTGGTCGGCCACATCTTGGAACCTTTGTCCTAACAGGCAGATATCGTCGGCGTATTCTAGATTGCTTAGACGTGTCGTTAACGGTCACTGTATCCCTTTTGTGTCGCAGTCTAGTTTGGAGAGAACATAACCTATATGGCTATGTTAAAAAGAAACGGAGAAAGCACGCATCCCTGCCTTACTAAAGTAAGTACGTCAATTCGTCACTGTTGATCGCATTGTGTGTCACGCTGCATGTCGCCTAAGTGTACAGTGACTTTATAATGGAAGTTCATCCTGTATAAACCTAATACTAAACCCTTTAATTGTTAAAATCTTTTTCATATTTTGCATATAGGAAAATACAGATCCATACTAATAAGAAACGAGTACAAAATAAACAGTTACCTTCTGTAGTAATATATTCTGTGGTAGCTGATAATTCGGAGGTAGTTTCATTTCTATCAGAAATGATGATCATCACCTCTGGTTTTAAAGGTTCGATGCCTAATTCTTCGCTGGAAGAGTTTTCTTCTTCCTTTAGTTTTGTGGCGTCGGCGGTGTGGTTATCGAATGGATTTGTTCGGTTCAGTTGATCAAATTCCAAAGAAGGTGGTTTAGTTGAATTGACTGTGTCTAAAAATAAATATTATAATAAATAATCATTTCGTTGTGAAGTGAAACAAGAGCAGTCTTACTTTATTGAGTTCAGAGAGCGCCAAAAGCACTATAACTAGTTTCAACCGTTCTTAGCGTATTATCAAAAAGCGCATATTTGATTCTCTCTGAACCACTAAAATTCGAGCCTCCGGTATAGATTCACAACGAAATAACATGATGACATGTTATTTTGTCATCTGCTAAAGAAGAATGAAAGTTTTACTTTTAATATTAACAATATCAAAAATAAAACTTATTAGAACTAATCTTCTGGTTAATCTTCCGATGACCAACCTTTTTTTGTTACACGGATGACCAAGGGGGGGGGGGGAATGACCCCAGGTCAAAAATGTCAAAAATTACATTTCGTCGCCTTAGAATCAAACTATTCTAAGTCCACTTTTGAAAATTTTACAGGAAAGGATTTTTAAAGTTTTGAAGTTTAAGTATCTTAATAGTAAACTAAATGAGAATAAATTTATTTTTTTTAGTAACCATAATGATATGTACTTTAGAACAACTGCAGTTTGCATTAAATATTACCAACAGTTTTTGAGAAAAAAATTATTATAAACAACAATGTTTGGACATAGAATAATTTGGACCCGTAATTTATTGAGGTAGTAATTAATATGGAATGTTAGTTACTTTATCAACATCTACAGCGTGTCTACTTGAGTTGGAAACATATGGGAAACTTTTTTATTATTAATTTTACGAAAAAAAGTTATTCTTTATAAAAAGTTCTGCATGCCCCAAAACCTAAGATTCAATCATCAGATATCAAATTTTCTGAATATTATACGAGGTATGTCAAAAAATATGAATTTCGGTCAAGGGTAAAGTACCTTTATTTCTCTCAATATCGAAAATTCTTATGATAAAAAGTTGTTTGGAATTAAAAACTAAGATCAAATATGCAATTACATGCTTCTTATTGAAAAAAAATTTTTTCTCAAATTTAAGGATACCCAACATTGTTTTTAATTATTACAAATATGTTTACAAATAACTCGTTTATTATTCATTTTACGAAAAAAAAGTTATTCTTCATAAAAAGCTTTGCATGGCCTAAAATCCAAGACACAACCATGATATATCAACTTTTATTAATTTTATACGAGGTGTGTCAAAAAATATGAAATTCGCTCAATATTATAGCACCTTTATCTTTCACAGTATTTCAATTAGAAGGATGTAATTGCATATTGACACATAGTTTTTAGTTCTAAACAACTTTTTTAATAACTGTTTTCAATATTGTGAAAAATAAAGGTACTTTACTCTTGAGTGAAATTCATATTTTTTGACACAACTCGTATAAAATTAATAAAATGTGATATCTGTTGGTTGCATCTTCGGCCTTATGACCTACAGAGCTTTTTATAAAGAATACCTTTTTTTCGTAAAAGTAATAATAAAAGAGTTATCGTATGTGTAATGAATCAAAACGAAGTTAGTATCAATAAATTTGAGAAAAATTTGGAAAATATTTTTTTCCAATTAGAAGCATGTAATTGCATATTTGAGCTTAGTTTTTATTTCCAAACAACTTTTCAGAATAAGCATTTTCGATATTGAGAGAAATAAAGGTACTTTACTCTCGAACGAAGTTCATATTTTTTGACATACCTCGTATAATATTCAGAAAATTTGATATCTGATGATTGAATCTTAGGTTTTGGGGCATGCAGAACTTTTTATAAAGAATAACTTTTTTTCGTAAAATTAATAATAAAAAATGTTGTTCTGAAGCTATTTCCTTGTGGCATTTTTATGATTAATTATTTATATGGGAAATAAGCCACAATTAATTGTGGCTTATTTCCCATATAAATAATTAATAATAAAAAAGTTTCCCATATGTTTCCAACTCAAGTAGATACGCTGTATAATAATTAAAGAAAGAACGAAGCAAGTTTAATAGTATAATATGCTTATGTCAATATAACAAAACAACTTAAACTTAAATTATTAATGAAAAGTAGTTAAATACTTTAATAATACTAATCGTTTTTTATTGTATTAGGTACACTCGCAAATAAACAATATTGACAACATAAAAGTTAAACAATTTAAAAGTCTTTAATAATACAATTCCGGAATTGTAAATCAATTGCTGGAAATGATTTGCTAGGCACCTAATATGTGCAACTTTGTCTTCTGGAAGGTCTGCAGGGGGGACTGAATTTTAGGATCTGGAACACCTTCTAGAAACGCCTTGGAAGAATTTAGCCTGCAACTGCCTTTTAAAAACGCCACTGTGTGCATTTCCGGTTCATTAAACTTTAGTTTATATTTTACGCTACTTGCGTTATTTTCGTAAGAAAGTTAGAGAGACTTAAACAATTGGAAAAAGTTTTAAACTCCAAAAAATTATGTTTTTGCACCTGAAGAAGTTGATATGGCTTCTTGGTTCTTGCATTCTTAATATCTTTAATAATAGCGAGAGGACTATGCAATTCCAGTTTACTCAGATGTCGGTCCAAAATACTATGCATAGCATCCACTTCCTGAACACAGCTGTGACCAGGTACTTGAAATTTCTGCGTAATGCATTTTACATTAGGATGATTCTTAAGAAAATGTAATAAGGCTGCAGACATGTGGGAATTTTTATTTTGTGGTTCTAACATTAGGTCTTGTGTCTATAAGTTTTTTGAGTAAAAGATACAATGCAATTGCAATGTCTACACCTTTTCTTCCACCGAGTAGTTCATGCCATAACACACAATATCCTTGCTTTTGTATTACATCACAACCTGTAAAATTATAAACAGCAAATTTTTTTTGTAATACGCTTTAGAAATCTGTGTTTATGGGGGCAGGTTAAAACGATTTGCATATCAAAGCAAATAATGGCAGCCGATTCATCTGATTTAGTGGAATTCGCATCTTTTAACTTCTCTTCTCGGGCTGAAAGTTTGGCTTCTGTGTGGATTCTGTATTTCTCCTCTAGTTCGTCACTTAAACTTTTTTCTTCCTTTTTTAAATCATACTGTGAACAAATCTCACAAAGATCTTTTTTTGGCTTATGGAAGCCTATATTAAATTCCCCATTGAAAATGTTATAATACAACCATTTTTTTTCTGGAGTTAAATTCTTTTCATTACAATATTCTATATACAGGTCGTACATTTTACTTAAAAGATAGTGATCTGTCTAAATATTCTTTTGAGGAACTGCTTCTGCAGTAATGAGAAGGAACGCGGGGAAACATGTTTATGTGATCTCTAATTACTTTTCTCTTATCATCTTTAATTCTTATGCTTGTTCGTGAGCCCCTCAAATCTCGATTAGGTGTTGTTGTGATCCCCGTACGTTTATAAGAATAAAAATATGCTATTCTGATCTGACTCACTGGAATATATTCCAAATCGGTTAAAAGTTTTGAGTCTTGAAAAGGTTCCTCTTCTGAATCACTCATGTTTATTACTCTATTTTCACGCGATAAACTACTAAACAAACCGACGGTTGCGATAAAAACAAACTTCGGAGACGTACTAATACTAAAAATGTAACCGAAATAATATTTCAGCCAACTTATTCTATGTCCTCACGTGATACGAATTTTTCAATTCTTATTGGGCCAGAGGATATAGTACATTTTGGTCCGCATATTTGCAAGGTTTAGTGGACATAGAATAAAATAACCACGCCATATTTATAAATGGGATAATCGCACTTGGAATATTATTGACCGAAAGGTCTTCCATAGACTAAATTAGAAATACAACCTCAACTTCGAAAAAAAGTGGACATAGAATAGTTTGGTTCTAAGGCGACGATTTAACAAAAAAATGAAGTTGTTTTTTTTAATTTTTTTTTTTAATTTTTTTTTATGGCATGGATTTTATGTCATTCAGCCAGTCACAACATGAGTATTAATGTCATGTGTAGTGTGTATGTTGAGTAAATGTCTTGTTACTTTGCAAAGTCGACGTCATTAGCGTAAAACTACTTGGAATTACACATTATAGACGGTATTTTACTAAACATCAACTTCAGAATATATTTTTTATTCGTAAAATATAGGGAATTTTTTTTATTTCAAAATATGAGGATATCTAGAATGATATTAAAGTCAAATAAAAAAATAATGAGTTAAAAATTGAAAATACTTTTGAATTTATCAAAGAAACACATACGCTGGGGTCACAATTTCCCCCGCTTGGTCATCCGAAGGTTAAACCATTCGTGGCTTCTAAAATTTGCAAGCTAAAAAGGCCGAGGGAGATCTATCGGGTTGCATCTTTTCCCCTTTTTAGCTCCGGCAATTCGTTGGCTTGCAAATTTTAAAAGCCACGAATGGTGTAACCGGAAGATTAGTTCTAATAAAGTTTTATTTTTGATATTGTTAATATTAAAAGTAAAACTTTCATTCGTCTTTAGCAGATGCCGCCACGGCATCCATGTCAACATGTTATTGCGTTATGAATCGATACCGGAGGCCCGAATTTTAGTGATTTAGAGAAAATCAAATATGCGCTCTCTGATGATACCCTAAGAAGGGTTGAAACTAGTTAGAGTCCTTTTGGCGCTCTCTGAACTAACTAAATAGTGTAGGAACCAGAGGATGAACATCGCAAAATGGACACAATTCCGGTTTTATTTTTTTTTCTGGTAAATCAAGGGGTGCTTATTATGAGACTAATGTTTTCTTAAAAAATTTCGCCCCGGAACGCCCCTTTTCGTCCCTTTAAAGGGGGTAATTTGTGGTTGTCTCGAAACGTAGCCCTTCTTGTACGTTTTGCAAAAAATTTACTTAATAGTAAAATAAAGAGAACTGTATTTCCTACTTTTTATTTCCCGACAGCGTATGTCTATCACCCACCGTTTAGCGGGGGTGGCGCCCCAAAGTTGACAAAGTTTTAAAAAAGAAGTTTAAAAAAAAATTTTTTTTCCTAATTGTAATGAAAATTAAAAAGAAACCCTGCGGCAATTAATCACAAATAAGTGGCTGATTTTTTGGTACAGGTTTCATTTAAGGGCAATTGCAATTTTTTAATTACAGGGTGTTACATTTTAAAAAACCCCTTTTTATACCATCTGAACCGCCTATGCTATAGAGTAAAAAAACTTTCAGCGATTATCCATGTACTAGTGTTATTTACAAATTTGTATAATGCACCCCCATATTTTCCCCGGAACCACTCCAAAAAAAAAAAGGAGAATTAACAAAGAAAATAATCAAAAATTGATTTTGGGCTACCACTGTGGCTTTAGGTTGCAAAGAAAATAAAATATACATAGGTCATAATGTGTAGCAGACAGTTTGTGTTCTTTTATTTTCCATAAGTACGTTATCCATAAAATGAATAGGTGACGAAAAATACAATAAAAACTGGAGCCCGCCAAAGCATTTCTGAGGTTTAGGGCTCCACTGTGCCGTAACGGTTGCTTATACGAAAAAAATGCATAGGACTTTAGAGAAAATAGTGGACCTTAATTCTGTATAAGTTTTGTTTAAAAAAAGTTCATAGGTAATGAGAAAATCGTCAAAACATGCTCTCCAAGGGATAGGGGTAGTTTCTGCAGTTTATTTTCAAGGATAGGGTTTATTTCCGCAGGGATGTTGCAATAATCATATATATATATATATATATATATATATATATATATATATATATATGAAAAATAGATAACTGCATTTCAGTTAGATTCGAACCCCACCGGTGCCCCGACTAGTTTCGACTCATGTCAAGTCGTCATCAGGAGACACTAGGTAGGTGTTCGAAGCTAACTGATTTGCCGCTATTACTTCGTGAATTTATAAACTAAATCCACCAGAGTATACTTAGTACGACCTCTATATGTGAAAAGAGAAAATAATTATTCTCTTGGTAGCCCGGCGAATAGCAAAATCAAGCTTTATAACAATAAAGCTATGAAAGGCGATGTAACGGAATCCTTTTTCCGACAATACATCATGCAAACACCGTTTGGGCTAACCAATTCGTCTCTTACTGGAGAATACAGTAAAATGAAAAATAGATAATTGCATTTCAGTTAGATTCGAACCCCACCGGTGCCCCGACTAGTTTCGACTCATGTCAAGTCGTCATCAGGAGACACTAGGTAGGTGTTCGAAGCTAACTGATTTGCCGCTATTACTTCGTGAATTTATAAACTAAATCCACCAGAGTATACTTAGTACTACCTCTATATGTGAAAAGAGAAAATAATTATTCTCTTGGTAGCCCGGCGAATAGCAAAATCAAGCTTTATAACAATAAAGCTATGAAAGGCGATGTAACGGAATCCTTTTTCCGACAATACATCATGCAAACACCGTTTGGGCTAACCAATTCGTCTCTTACTGGAGAATACAGTAAAATGAAAAATAGATAATTGCATTTCAGTTAGATTCGAACCCCACCGGTGCCCCGACTAGTTTCGACTCATGTCAAGTCGTCATCAGGAGACACTAGGTAGGTGTTCGAAGCTAACTGATTTGCCGCTATTACTTCGTGAATTTATAAACTAAATCCACCAGAGTATATTTAGTACGACCTCTATATGTGAAAAGAGAAAATAATTATTCTCTTGGTAGCCCGGCGAATAGCAAAATCAAGCTTTATAACAATAAAGCTATGAAAGGCGATGTAACGGAATCCTTTTTCCGACAATACATCATGCAAACACCGTTTGGGCTAACCAATTCGTCTCTTACTGGAGAATACAGTAAAATAAAAAATAGATAATTGCATTTCAGTTAGATTCGAACCCCACCGGTGCCCCGACTAGTTTCGACTCATGTCAAGTCGTCATCAGGAGACACTAGGTAGGTGTTCGAAGCTAACTGATTTGCCGCTATTACTTCGTGAATTTATAAACTAAATCCACCAGAATATACTTAGTACGACCTCTATATGTGAAAAGAGAAAATAATTATTCTCTTGGTAGCCCGGCGAATAGCAAAATCAAGCTTTATAACAATAAAGCTATGAAAGGCGATGTAACGGAATCCTTTTTCCGACAATACATCATGCAAACACCGTTTGGGCTAACCAATTCGTCTCTTACTGGAGAATACAGTAAAATGAAAAATAGATAATTGCGGCAAATCAGTTAGCTTCGAACACCTACCTAGTGTCTCCTGATGACGACTTGACATGAGTCGAAACTAGTCGGGGCACCGGTGGGGTTCGAATCTAACTGAAATGCAATTATCTATTTTTCATTTTACTGTATTCTCCAGTAAGAGACGAATTGGTTAGCCCAAACGGTGTTTGCATGATGTATTGTCGGAAAAAGGATTCCGTTACATCGCCTTTCATAGCTTTATTGTTATAAAGCTTGATTTTGCTATTCGCCGGGCTACCAAGAGAATAATTATTTTCTCTTTTCACATATAGAGGTCGTACTAAGTATACTCTGGTGGATTTAGTTTATAAATTCACGAAGTAATAGCGGCAAATCAGTTAGCTTCGAACACCTACCTAGTGTCTCCTGATGACGACTTGACATGAGTCGAAACTAGTCGGGGCACCGGTGGGGTTCGAATCTAACTGAAATGCAATTATCTATTTTTCATTTTACTGTATTCTCCAGTAAGAGACGAATTGGTTAGCCCAAACGGTGTTTGCATGATGTATTGTCGGAAAAAGGATTCTGTTACATCGCCTTTCATAGCTTTATTGTTATAAATCTTGATTTTGCTATTCGCCGGGCTACCAAGAGAATAATTATTTTCTCTTTTCACATATAGAGGTCGTACTAAGTATACTCTGGTGGATTTAGTTTATAAATTCACGAAGTAATAGCGGCAAATCAGTTAGCTTCGAACACCTACCTAGTGTCTCCTGATGACGACTTGACATGAGTCGAAACTAGTCGGGGCACCGGTGGGGTTCGAATCTAACTGAAATGCAATTATCTATTTTTCATTTTACTGTATTCTCCAGTAAGAGACGAATTGGTTAGCCCAAACGGTGTTTGCATGATGTATTGTCGGAAAAAGGATTCCGTTACATCGCCTTTCATAGCTTTATTGTTATAAAGCTTGATTTTGCTATTCGCCGGGCTACCAAGAGAATAATTATTTTCTCTTTTCACATATAGAGGTCGTACTAAGTATACTCTGGTGGATTTAGTTTATAAATTCACGAAGTAATAGCGGCAAATCAGTTAGCTTCGAACACCTACCTAGTGTCTCCTGATGACGACTTGACATGAGTCGAAACTAGTCGGGGCACCGGTGGGGTTCGAATCTAACTGAAATGCAATTATCTATTTTTCATTTTACTGTATTCTCCAGTAAGAGACGAATTGGTTAGCCCAAACGGTGTTTGCATGATGTATTGTCGGAAAAAGGATTCCGTTACATCGCCTTTCATAGCTTTATTGTTATAAAGCTTGATTTTGCTATTCGCCGGGCTACCAAGAGAATAATTATTTTCTCTTTTCATATATATATATATATATATGCGTACATTCTGGGTTCGGCAGAGAGCGCTGCCTAACGCTAAGATGTAAATACCAAATAAATAAAAATTTAAATAAATGGTAAAAAACAGCACACATCGTTTCTATCCTGGTTACGAGTTGGTGTTCAATAGGATGATACAGCGCTGTTTCGGACTCTCGTCACTCATCAGCCATCCGAGGAGAACACGAATTCGTAACCAGAATAGACTCGACGTGTCAGGGTAAATTCACAATTTCAGTGAGGCAGTACAAGAGCGCCATCTACTCTGATGGCAGTGCCGCAGGTCATCTCAAAAAGAGAAGATTCCTGCTATCTCTTGTACCGTATAGAACGATGCGTACATTCTGGGTTCG
Source organism: Diabrotica virgifera virgifera (assembly GCF_917563875.1). NCBI lineage: Eukaryota > Metazoa > Arthropoda > Insecta > Coleoptera > Chrysomelidae > Diabrotica > Diabrotica virgifera. The sequence continues at coordinate 157,461,575 of NC_065445.1, forward strand.
GCAGAGAGCGCTGCCTAACGCTAAGATGTAAATACCAAATAAATAAAAATTTAAATAAATGGTAAAAAACAGCACACATCGTTTCTATCCTGGTTACGAGTTGGTGTTCAATAGGATGATACAGCGCTGTTTCGGACTCTCGTCACTCATCAGCCATCCGAGGAGAACACGAATTCGTAACCAGAATAGACTCGACGTGTCAGGGTAAATTCACAATTTCAGTGAGGCAGTACAAGAGCGCCATCTACTCTGATGGCAGTGCCGCAGGTCATCTCAAAAAGAGAAGATTCCTGCTATCTCTTTTACCGTATAGAGAGCGCTGCCTAACGCTAAGATGTAAATACCAAATAAATAAAAATTTAATAAATGGTAAAAAACAGCACACATCGTTTCTATCCTGGTTACGAGTTGGTGTTCAATAGGATGATACAGCGCTGTTTCGGACTCTCGTCACTCATCAGCCATCCGAGGAGAACACGAATTCGTAACCAGAATAGACTCGACGTGTCAGGGTAAATTCACAATTTCAGTGAGGCAGTACAAGAGCGCCATCTACTCTGATGGCAGTGCCGCAGGTCATCTCAAAAAGAGAAGATTCCTGCTATCTCTTGTACCGTATAGAACGATGCGTACATTCTGGGTTCGGCAGAGAGCGCTGCCTAACGCTAAGATGTAAATACCAAATAAATAAAAATTTAAATAAATGGTAAAAAACAGCACACATCGTTTCTATCCTGGTTACGAGTTGGTGTTTAATAGGATGATACAGTGCTGTTTCGGACTCTCGTCACTCATCAGCCATCCGAGGAGAACACGAATTCGTAACCAGAATAGACTCGACGTGTCAGGGTAAATTCACAATTTCAGTGAGGCAGTACAGGAGCGCCATCTACTCTGATGGCAGTGCCGCAGGTCATCTCAAAAAGAGAAGATTCCTGCTATCTCTTGTACCGTATAGAACGATGCGTACATTCTGGGTTCGGCAGAGAGCGCTGCCTAACGCTAAGATGTAAATACCAAATAAATAAAAATTTAAATAAATGGTAAAAAACAGCACACATCGTTTCTATCCTGGTTACGAGTTGGTGTTCAATAGGATGATACAGCGCTGTTTCGGACTCTCGTCACTCATCAGCCATCCGAGGAGAACACGAATTCAGCGCTCTCTGCCGAACCCAGAATGTACGCATCGTTCTATACGGTACAAGAGATAGCAGGAATCTTCTCTTTTTGAGATGACCTGCGGCACTGCCATCAGAGTAGATGGCGCTCTTGTACTGCCTCACTGAAATTGTGAATTTACCCTGACACGTCGAGTCTATTCTGGTTACGAATTCGTGTTCTCCTCGGATGGCTGATGAGTGACGAGAGTCCGAAACAGCGCTGTATCATCCTATTGAACACCAACTCGTAACCAGGATAGAAACGATGTGTGCTGTTTTTTACCATTTATTTAAATTTTTATTTATTTGGTATTTACATCTTAGCGTTAGGCAGCGCTCTCTGCCGAACCCAGAATGTACTCATCGTTCTATACGGTACAAGAGATAGCAGGAATCTTCTCTTTTTGAGATGACCTGCGGCACTGCCATCAGAGTAGATGGCGCTCTTGTACTGCCTCACTGAAATTGTGAATTTACCCTGACACGTCGAGTCTATTCTGGTTACGAATTCGTGTTCTCCTCGGATGGCTGATGAGTGACGAGAGTCCGAAACAGCGCTGTATCATCCTATTGAACACCAACTCGTAACCAGGATAGAAACGATGTGTGCTGTTTTTTACCATTTATTTAAATTTTTATTTATTTGGTATTTACATCTTAGCGTTAGGCAGCGCTCTCTGCCGAACCCAGAATGTACGCATCGTTCTATACGGTACAAGAGATAGCAGGAATCTTCTCTTTTTGAGATGACCTGCGGCACTGCCATCAGAGTAGATGGCGCTCTTGTACTGCCTCACTGAAATTGTGAATTTACCCTGACACGTCGAGTCTATTCTGGTTACGAATTCGTGTTCTCCTCGGATGGCTGATGAGTGACGAGAGTCCGAAACAGCGCTGTATCATCCTATTGAACACCAACTCGTAACCAGAATAGAAACGATGTGTGCTGTTTTTTACCATTTATTTAAATTTTTATTTATTTGGTATTTACATATATATATATATATATATATATATATATATATATATATATATATATATACTATAACACTATAAAACAGCGTTGAAATTATCGGGAATTGCGGTCTGTGCCTTAGATTGAAACTACATTTAATTCTGTTAAATTCGATATTTCGATGAGTATTTATTAATTTTTCATCTTCATTAAGTTAAATTGCTTTATAAAACATACCTACAACAATTCGTAAGTTATATCATTGTATTATTATGTTTGTACCTAACTGTTAGTTAATTTTGTAGTTTCCTGATGAAGATGAAAAATTAATAAATACTCATCGAAATATCGAATTCAACAGAATTAAATGTAGTTTCAATCTAAGCCACAGACCGCAATTCCCGATAATTTCAACACTGTTTTATAGTGTTATAGAATATACTTGAACGGTCGATAAATATATCGGATTTCGAATCCAGTTTTATATATATATATATATATATATATATATATATATATATATAAAATGATGTTGGATAATCGAGTACAAATATAAAAATAAATAAGCAAAATCATTGGCTAATACTCGTAAAGTGAATGCGAATTTAGTTGGAAATATATAAAATGATGAAGGGTCATCATTCCATACATTTCTGTGCAACTATATACACCGGTGTTTCGGCCTATTTGGGCTTCGTCACTAT
>NC_065445.1:157466896-157479396 GCF_917563875.1 Diabrotica virgifera virgifera
CTAACTCACTGGACGGGATCGGTAAATAGATGTCAAAGGTAGAATTTCTGGTGGAATAGTCATGTCTAGGTCTTGCTGGAAAGACATGTAGATGTTTACGAATTAAGCAAACAGTTTCTAAAATATATAAAGAAGGTAGTGTTAGAATCATGTGACCTTTGAAGTAGCTTCTGCAATGTGTTGTTCTTCTGAGGCCAAACAGATATCTTATTGCTCTTTTTTGTAATTTCAAAACAACATCGGATTGGGCAGCTGTACCAGAACCCCAAAAAGGCAGACCATATCGAAGATAAGACTCGAACAATGAAAAGTATGTTATTTTGGAAGAGGCTAAATTCATTTCCTTCGAAACAGATCTTATTGCAAAGCAAGCTGAGGATAGTTTCTTGCTTAACACATTGATATGAAGGGACCATTTAAGGTTGCTATCTAAAAAAAATACCAAGAAACTTTACAGAATCAACGATACTGATCTGGCTGTTATAAAGAGGTAAGGGTTGAAGAGTTCCTTTATAGGATAATGCTACTAATCTACGTTAAAAGAGGGTAAATTAGAATCGGACCAGGATTTTATTGTGAGTAGATCAGAAGTTATAGTAGCATGAAGAGTTGCGATATTTGAGTTGCTCCAAGTGATACTGGTATCGTCAGCAAAAAGAAAAACTTTTCCATCGTTTTTTAAACTAGTGATGTCATTAGTAAAGATAAGGAAAAGTAGAGGACCCAATAATGCACTTTGTGAACCACATACAACATTTTTGAGACTAGAGTCTGTATCATTTGCTCTTTCCTATTATCCAAATAAGATTGAAACCAGTTCAAAGAAATACCTTGAATTCCATAGAAATCTAGTTTTTTTATCAAAATGTCGTGATTTACACAATCAAAAGCTTTGACATAATCACAAAAAAACAGTGGCAGTGTGCAGATTATTGTTTAATGCTTGATAAACCTCATGTAGTACAGAAAACATGGCATCGATGGTACATTTATTATTTAAAAAGCCGAACTGATTTTGTGATAAAATCTTGTTATCAACGAGAAAGGAAATAAGTCGGGCTTTTATGAATCTCTCAATAATTTTGGAGAGTACCGGTAGTAATGCAATAGGTATATAATTGCAGGCATTAGATTTTTCACCATCCTTATAAAGAGGAATAATGATGGCCGTCTTTAGGCACTCTGGAAATTTACCTTTCTCAAAAGAATTATTAATTAGAGAGATGAGGACTCCAAACACATTGTCTGGGAGATTTGAGAAAATTTTTATGAATAGTCCATCGGTACTACAGGAAGAGTTGCTTTTGATACTATTGATTGTTTGGATCAGTTCAGATTTATCAACCGGTCTTATAAAGAATGAATTCGAAACCTTTCTTGAATTAGGGAGATAGGAAATGGGATCTTGTTGTGACACAATAGTTGATGTTATATTTTTACTCACATTAACAAAGTATTCATTTAGATTTTCTGGGTCTGGAAGGGAAAATGTTTGAGTTGTGTGAGTTTTATTTCGAAGATCGTTTATTATGGACCAAGTTTCTTTTGCAACACTTTTAGGGCTTCTGAGACGATTTTGATAGTAAAATTTTTTAGCTGATTTTATAAGTTTTAAATAGATTGCCCTGTACTTGGTGATATATTCAGTAACAGAGACGTTGGTAGTAAATTTCTTGATGTAGACTAGTGAACGCATATTTTTGGCTGATATGCGGACACCTTTGGTAGTCCAGGGTTTGCGATGTTTTGGCTTAATTGTGATTAAAGGAAATGCTTTACTGAAGATACAGACAAGCTTATTCAACAAATCACTGAAATTATAATTGACGTCCATAGAAGGAAAATGCCACTCAGAGGTTAAGCATAAATTTTGGAATTTACGAAAGTTCCGACCGGAAAAAATCCTGCTTAACGTCGAGTTTTCGAGGAGGACTTGCTAAAGATGTTATAAACTTCGTATAAACCGCTTCATGATCAGATAGTCCCGCATTAACAGTTGTAGCGCAGACATCACGGGGTGAGAAATCTGAGACAATATAATCAATTATGGTAGATGAAGTTTTTGTAATCCTTGTAGGAGAATTAATATGCATTGATAGACCATATGATTCAAATATGTTGACCAGGGATATTTGTGTAGCACAAGTAGCAGGATAATTAATATTAAAGTCACCGCATTGAATTATTCTGCTTTTATGAGGCAGGTCATCTAACAAATTTAGCAGGTTCTGAAATAATAGTTCCACTGAAGAGTCAGGTGATCTATAAATGCAAATAATATAAAGATTAAGGTTCTTACTGTAAACTAAGGAAAACTCAAAGAATGCTTCACTTAATAGAAAGTCATATTTTGTTACCAGAGAAAAATCATTATTTGTAGAAAGAATTTGGGTGCCTCCATGAGCTGAACTTAGACGGTCATACCTAGCAATAGTGGAATATTTTTCTACAAAAAAAGGCTCGTTGACTTCAAGCCAGTGCTCAGTAACCTCAACTATCGGTGGAAACCCTAATTCCTCTAGAAACAGAAATAATTCATCAGTTTTATATCTTATAGTACGAATATTAATCAGAACAATGCTAAATTTGTTATCACTAAAATTATTTGAGGATTCTAGTCCCCCAGAACACGTCGTGATGTTTAAAAATTTCGTCTTGGAGAGGCAGCGGAATAGTAGTTTCGGTGGCATTCCCTTGATTTTTGCAGGTGAATAATTCTTTCCGAAGTTAGAAAAGACCTAAAAGCAGCAAGCAGCGTCTACCTTATCTGCACCAATTCCATAAGCATCATTAAAATCTAGAAGAATTTTTCATAGATCTTCACTCTTTGTAGGAAGTCCTTCGGAAGCCAGAAACAGTTTAACACTTGTGTTGGTATACCCATTATAAAATACTAATGCAGGTTGGTCGTGTAGAAAAGCAAGATGAAGTTTAATGGCCTTTAAGATATCCGGTTCCCTTAATCTGGCTAAAAGATATCGACTATTAGAGTTATTGGTTAATCTAACTCTTGGTGGGGTCAATGGATCCAGATTAGTCGATGGTTCTAAAGTATCTTTCTTAATGAAATTAATATGGGTATGGAACGGATTCTTAGTTTTGCAAATTTCGATGGCCTGTTTGTCTGTATGTATGTTTGTGCTCTGAACTTCATCTGTGTTGTTGCATAAACTGCTATTTGTATTTTCCAGGCTAATACCTCTTCTGATATTCTTCGGATTTTTATGTGACTCAGATGAAAGCGTTGGTTCGAAATATGAAGATTCGATAGACCATTTAATGTTTACACCAGGTGGCCAAATGCCCTTATTAAGTAATAGGTTAATAGATGTTCTAGATTTTATACCTATTTTGAATGAAGAACCAGTTGTTGTGTCAGCGTCTTTAAGGAGGATATAACGTCTTATATATTCCTTGATACCTAGCTTCTCTTTAATATAGTGAACCACTTGTATAGGGGTGTATATTGGGCTCAAGTTACTAATAACTACAAAGTGACACTTATCTTCTGTAATTTTTGACTTTTGCTCTGGACTTTCTTCGAAATGTTGAGGCTCTTCAGTTTGGGTACTTGAGGTGGCATAACATGTATTTTTCTTCAATACCTCTTTTTTCGTTGTTATGGTAGATAGACTTTTGATTAGATTGCTCATTTGATTCGATATTTCATTGATGTTTGAAGAGAGCCTTTCTGGGTCATACATCCTGTGTTCATCGAAGTTCCTATCGCCTCCCAGATGATGTTTACCCAACAGCTAAAATCTCCAAGCTGTTGATGGTTATGGAAAAAGGCGGAGCAGACCAATACAAAGAAAAATCTATAGATGACATAGGAGATGACAATACGGCAGAAAATCTTCTGGAACTTAATTATCATGACAGTGATGAGGGTGAAAATGATATGTTGGATGATTTAATAAATAGCAAGGGTACCGAAATGTCGACCAGTAATAGCAATGCAGATAATACACTAATTAAAACAATTGCACCCAAATTAAAAAAGAAAATTATTAGGAAAGTCGTTCCGTGGACTAAAGAACAGAAGGATGTAACATTAAAGTGCTTTAAAAATCATATAAAAGTAAAGAAAGCCCCTAAAAGACTAGAGTGTGATGAGTTTAAGTAAAAGTTTAAAAAAATAATATACAACAAAGATTGGTTAAAAATCAAAATTTTTATACAAAATGCATATAAAGACAAGTAAGAAAATAATTAAAATCTGCTTTAGTATTTTTTTAGTATTTCCTTAAATGGTGGAGTTGAGTTTAATATTGTATATCATTTGGTTTCTAAGACATCCCAGGGGGTGATTTTATATGTGGTCATGTTTCATTTTTTTTATGGCTATTTATTTAAAATCCTTAGTTTAGCTTCAGGTTAGGTATGGTGGAATGAAAGACCCTCATTTAAATTACTTTATCTTCTGTTCATAATTATACCTACAATCTGATTACTGCTTATCAAATAAATTATTAAATTGTTCCTGTTTTTAAATATGTTCAGAAAAAAAAGTTTAGGTCTATTTATGCATTTTATTTTTGTATTGTTAATGTTCACAACAAGAAGTACCTATGTATATACCTAAATATATATAAATTTTGTTGCGCTATGAGAGCATTTCTATCAAATTTTTTTCCCATAGATGAATAGCCGTTCTCCCTTTCCGAAGCATGGAATTTTACTGCCTTATATATTTTTGTCCGTCAATTTTTTTTCTGTATAATTCGAAAAATTCAGAATAATTTATTACACAAATGATTCTGTTAACACAATTTTCGGTTTATCTCTAGATGCAATTATTAATTGTTTTCGGTTGCACTTGCTTCCATGCACTTACGGTCCAAATTAAGAAGTTGGTAATATTTATAGACTTTTTAATCTCCTTTGTAGAATCATATTCGTCCATTGACGACAGTAGCCTTCAAATCAAAAATTGTCGGCAGTATGTTTTAAAACATTTTATAATCCATTGATCCAGGGGTTGCATTCTGATGTAGTATTTGGTGGTAGAAATATTATTTTAATATTGGATAAAACAAGTTGTGGATGAGACGTACCATTGTCTAGAAACAAAAGAACTTTTCGATTTTCTCTCTGCATTCTTCTATCAAATTTATTTAGCCAGTCTGTCATGATTTCCCTTGTCATCCACGACTTCTTATGGCTATACCATTCGATAGGTAATTTTTCTATGTGTGAAACCTTGAAACAACGGGGTTTTTTACTTTTTCCAATTACTGAGTGGCCTTTATTTGTCCCCTATTATGTTGGTGCAAAATAGTATTGTGACTCTTTCTTTGGAAGCCTTATTTGCAGTGCATCTTTCTCCTTTTAGGTATAAGTTTTTTTGGGTAATGCTCTAAAAAATAATCCCGTCTCATCTGCGTTAAAAATGTCTCGCGGAGAGAGAGCGAGCAGTTTCTCTTTCCAGTCAGAAACCACTAATAAATCTACAGCAGCTGCTTACGCACATATGGATTTCAAGGAAATATTATGACGCTTACAAAATTTCTCGAGCCATCCGCCAGAAGCTTTCATAATATCGAGACTTAGTTCCTTTGCAACTTCTAATGCTTTTTCTTGAATAATTTTACCACAAACAGGAATATTTTTAGACCTCACTTTACAAAACCAATCGAAAACGAAAACAATTTGGTCTCATGCAGCACCCTACGTTTTCAAAAATTTTATTTTCGCTTCCAGGTTTCCGCTCTCAGAAAATTAATTAATTTAATCACATGTTTAAAAATTTTACTAGCTTGAGTTTTTCCAATTCCAAATTTTTCTGCTAACTTTCTAACACTTAACTTATGCATCTCTGCATAATGAACCATATCGACTTTTTCTTTCAAACCTAAAAACTTCCTTTTGGTGGACGCCATATTATTTACGTTGCAAAACCTTCAAAACTAAAATTATTTCAGTTTTACTAATTTTACATAGGTCGATATTCAGATAAAATCTATTACGAAATTTAATCCGAAAGTAACAAAAATTAAGTTGAGTTTTTGAATATTTTGCTTCATCTGATATTTCCGTTAAAATTGTATTCTAGACAAAATACAATAACTTCATCATAAAATTTAATGTTCCTGGCATCGGCATTCGCGTCATCGGTCACACACAGGACATTAGTAAAATGTATTATTTTGCTTGCTTTGCTTACAGTTTGTTAATGTAAAGTGGTAATATCAAACTTTTATTACTTGATGCCGCTAACGTAAACAGTTATATCAAATATCACCCATCTCATGGACATCTGTATTGATTTTAAATAATAAATCTATACTAAATTTACAATCAAGATGCAGTAGAAATAAACAAACCAAGACACGTTAAATGCTACTAGGAGCACTCCCGAATCGTAATTTACAATGTATAATTTTTGGAAATCATGATTTGGGATTTACAATGTATATGTAAATTATGATTCGGGAGTGCTCCTAGTAGAATTTAACGTGTCTTGGTTTGTTTAATTCTACTGCATCTTGATTGTAAATTTAGTATAGGTAGCTTTATTATATAACATTAGAATGTAAAATATTTGGATAAAAATTTTTATTTTTCCATTTGCTGTCCGCATTTGCACAGGCCGTTGAAGGGAGTTAAAGAGTACAAGTTCACATATCGCCGAATGATTTTTGTTTTAAAAATCGTCCGTATAGAGGAGGTGTCCGGCGAAGAAAGGTGTCCGTTAAGACAGAGTTTACTATATAAAACTATAAATAAATGAAATATTAATACGTTCTCAATAAATAAGGATCATTTTTATATGTAGATATCACAATTGTATCAAAATTGTATAGATATCATAATTGAATATAACAAGCAGTTCGAAAATTCCAACTCGTATTACAATTTCGCTACGAAGCTCAAATACCGGTAATTTAATATATTTTTTGTTTCATTTTATGTATCATGTATTTCTAAATATTAGTGCGTCCTTCAGTTTGGCAACATTGAATGGACGCAACTGTGTATGGTTGGAGGTATATACGGAGTTAACAAAGCCGCCTGTTATAAAGATGCAATAATGGTTTAAAATAAACGAAAATTCGAATATTTAAAAAATTAAAATATAATAAAACAAAGTATAGTTCCATATTAGAAATTAAATTTTAAACCAATATTCGTCGAAAAATTATCAATTTTCCTTGCATTTCCAGGAGACGCAATAAGATCGCTTTGTTATACGGACGCAGTAATGGTAACATGATGTATATATATATATATATATATATATATATATATATATATATATATATATATATATATATATATATATATATATATATAAAATGATGTTGGATAATCGAGTACAAATTTTATATATTTCCAACTAAATTCACATTCACTTTACGAGTATTAGCCAATGATTTTGCATATTTATTATATATATATATATATATATATATATATATATATATATATATATATATATATATATATATATATATATATATCAATGTCAAAGGTAAAGTTCATTGGGTGTGCAGCTGGAAATGAAAGCCAAAGTGTACTCTTTTCAACGAGCTAGCAATATTTCGTTTAATTTCTTAAACATCATCAGGCCAGTTGCTACAAAGTTATTACAAACTGGTGAAATAGTGCAATTTACATAATAAGTTAAAACACTTACTTGGATGAGCTTGTTAGCCTCGATATAAAAAGTTCCATGAAGAACGCGAAGTGAAAAAACCAACATTGGATTTAGTGTACAGTGAAGGACCCGTGTTGAGCTGGCCCCCCCCACTTGCAAAAATTAAAAAACAAATAGCCCTGATTTATGAGCTATTTATGAGCTCTCATATTCCGCAAACTAAAAATTTTGAGCTCGTTCCACTGAGCAGGAATTTAATACCCTAGTGGGGGGGGGCTGAGTCAGCCCCCCCCACTACTTAAAAATAGGAATATTGAATCGGTTTTTGCGGCAGAATTACGAGCTATTTATGAGCTCTTGAAATTATATACTTTCGATTTTTGAGCTCATCCCCTTCACCCCCAAACAACCCTTTAATTGATTTAACTTAAGAGAAAGATGCTGAGAAAACTTAAAATATATCGTATTGCAGATATAATTCATATAGCTTATACACTCTAAGAATAAACTATTAAATCAAGAGCATTTCGATTATTGAGCTACAACCCCTTCGCAAGAAAACCACCCTATCTTCCCGGCTTAAGAGAAAGTTGTACTTAAAATGCATTAAACTAATTATTTGGCGACTACATATCATTTAATAATTTATAACCTTCCAAATTACGCGCATTTAGATCAGTAAATTGCAATTTATTTTGTATAGTGCAGTCACTGAAGGTAAAAATCAACGATTACCTTCAATTTCGGTGAACCTTCATCGATTTTCACGAAAATTGGTCAGTAGTTAGAGGATACGTCAAGAAACAAAGGTGACATGGTACCACCTTGCGCCTTTACCCTGAGGGTGGATACCGCCCCTTCTCGGGGGTGAAAATTATTTTATAAAAAATAAATGCACAAATCAATAAAAGAACAAATTAAAAGCAAAATTTATTATATAAAGTTAATAAAATAAGTCAATACTTTTTAAGTTATTAAAGATTAAAGATTTTAATTATTTGTGAAAAAAATGCATGTTTTGAAGAGGTTTTTTGTAAATCAATGAAGAACTTTAAGTTTTTACAAAAAAGTTAATAGTAGTTTAATTCGTATAGCTTATATTCTAAGAATAAACTCTTAAATCACGCGTCTTTCGATTATAGAGCTACAACCCCTTCGCAAGAATATATATATATATATATATATATATATATATATATATATATATAATGTTCTTGAACTCCTAAGTGGAGCATAGAGCTTCAGTGAAAACGCGCCATCGGGTTCTATTTTGCGCTAGGGCCTTCACCTCATTCCAAGACTTTCCTTGACTTCTTCGCAAGAAAACGACCCCATATTCCCGGCTTAAGAGAGAGTTGTTCTTAAAATAATTTAAATTAATTATTTGGCGACTACATATCGTTTAATAATTTATGAGCTTGCAAAATATACGCATCTCAATTATTGAATTGCCATTTTCTTTCTATAGTGCAGTCACTGAAGGTAAAAATCAACTATTACCTTCGATTTCGGTAAATCGCCATTTATTTTCACGAATTGACAATAACAACTTGGGGTTTTAGCCTGGGGTATATGTCACCCCTTCTCGGGAGTGAAAATTACTTTATTAAAAATAACCCCACAAATCGAGAGAGGGACAAATTGTAAGCAAAAATAAATCAATACTTTTTGAGTTATTAAAGATCAAATATTTTAATTTTTGGAAAGAAAATGAATGCTTTAGAGCGATTTTTCATAAATGACTCAAAAACTGTAAATTTTTACAAAAAAGTTTTCATTACTAAAATTGAAGCTAATAAAAAATATAATAAATTGCTTACTTGAAAAACCCTTTAATGTTAATTTAAAGTAAGTTATTGGCAATTAAATGTATATTTTTTTCCGCGACTGTTCAAATCTAAGGGTTCAAGCTTAAATAACGGGAAAGAGATGCATTTTATAACACTTAGGTACTAAATACTTGTCAAAGTACTTAGAAATACCTATGAAAAATAAGATCCAGAAAAAGTTGATAGTATCAAAATCCGCTCACCAATTTTCGTGAAAATGAATGGAGATTTACCGAAATCGAAGGTCATAGTTGATTTTTACCTTCAGTGACTGCACTATAGAAAGAAAATGGCAATTCAATAATTGAGATGCGTATATTTTGCGAGCTCATAAATTATTAAACAATATATAGTCGACAAATAATTAATTTAAATTATTTTAAATACAACCCTCTCTTAAGCCGGGAATATGGGATGGTTTTCTTGCGAAGGGGTTGAAGTTCAATAATCGAAAGGCGCTTGATTTTAGAGTTTATTTTTAGAATATAAGCTATACGAATTAAACTACTATTAACTTTTTTGTAAAAACTTACAGTTTTTCAGTGATTTACAAAAAACCTCTTCAAAACATGCATTTTTTTCACAAATAATTAAAATCTTTGATCTTTAATAACTTAAAAAGTATTTACTTATTTTATTAACTTATAATAAATTTTGCTTTTAATTTGTTCTTTTATTGATTTGTGCAGTTATTTTTTATAAAATAATTTTCACCCCCGAGAAGGGGCGGTATCAACCCTCAGGGTAAAGGCGCAAGGTGGTACCATGTCACCTTTGTTTCTTGACGTATCCTCTAACCACTGACCAATTTTCGTGAAAATCGATGAAGGTTCACCGAAATTGAAGGTAATCGTTTATTTTTACCTTCAGTGACTGCACTATACAAAATAAATTGCAATTTACTGATCTAAATGCACGTAATTTGGAAGCTTATAAATTATTAAATGATATATGTAGTCGCAAAATAATTAGTTTAACGCATTTTAAGTACAACTTTCTCTTAAGCCGGGAAGATAGGGTGGTTTTCTGGCGAAGGGGTTGGAGCTCAATAATCGAAATGCTCTTGATTTAATAGTTTATTCTTAGAGTATATAAGCTATAGGAATTATATTCGCAATACGATATATTTTAAGTTTTCTCAGCATCTTTCTCTTAAGTTAAATCAATTAAAGGGTTGTTTAGGGGTGAAGGGGATGAGCGCAAAAATCGAAACTATATAATTTCAAGAGCTCATAAATAGCTCGTAATTCTGCCGCAAAAACCGATTCAATATTCCTATTTTTAAGTAGTGGGGGGGGCTGACTCAGCCCCCCCCACTAGGGTATTAAATTCCTGCTCAGTGGAACGAGCTCAAAATTTTTAGTTTGCGGAATATGAGAGCTCATAAATAGCTCATAAATCAGGGCTATTTGCTTTTTAATTTTTGCAAGTGGGGGGGGCCAGCTCAACACGGGTCAGTGAAGGCATAATAACTCACACAACCAAGTGTATTATTTTCCGTGTGTGCCGGAGTAGTCAAAATTACTTAAATTAACATTTAGGACAAACAATTATACGAATACATAGACGAAACAATTAATAATTCAACATTTTGGTGTTGCCATGTTGGGAGGAGGGCGTGAAAGCAAATACCTCAAGGTCACAGCGGTCTGTTAGCTGTCATTATACGGAAGTGTCAGCCAGAGCTCGGCAATTTTTAGTTTAAGTACAAGTTGTATTAAATTGATAGATTTTTGTTAAGATCAATGTAAGATCATTATGTTGTTGTTTATTAAATAAAGAATTTTTAAGACAGATTACTAGCGATTGTCTTTTTTATTGTTTTTAAATGTTTGTATTCAATGATTAAAGAAATGCAAACAATTGTAATAATAATTAACTTCTTTCTATAATTTGGTGGTATAAATGAAATCACAAAAAATTGCAGAATGGTAAACCACTTTGTAAACAGGCACGTATGTATACCCACACACACATATACATATACACACATGGATTACATGCGTACACATACAAATACATATACATACACAGCTAATACCTCCTTATTTCAAGGTGTCAATTGCAATGGCAACTACTTGAAATAAGGAGGTATTAGCTGTGTATGTATATGCATTTGTATGTGTACGCATGTAATCCATGTGTGTATATGTATATGTGTGTGTGGGTATACATTTGTGCCTCTTTACAAAGTGGTTTACCATTCTGCAATTTTTTGTGATTTCATTTATACCACCAAATTATAGAAAGAAGTTAATTATTATTACAATTGTTTGCATTTCTTTAATCATTGAATATAAACATTTAAAAACAATAAAAAAACAATCGCTAGTAATCTCTCTTAAAAATTCTTTATTTAATAAACAACATAATGATCTTACATTGATCTTAACAAAAAATCTATCAATTTAATACAACTTGTACTTAAACTAAAAATTGCCTAGCTCTGGCTGACACTTCCGTATAATGACAGCTAACAGACCGCTGTGACCTTGAGGTATTTGCTTTCACGCCCTCCTCCCAACATGGCAACACCAAAATGTTGAATTATTAATTGTCTATGTATTCGTATAATTGTTTGTCCTAAATGTTAATTTAAGTAATTTTGACTACTCCGGCACACACGGAAAATAATACACTTGGTTGTGTGAGTTATTATGCCTTCACTGTACACTAAATCCAATGTTGGTTTTTTCACTTCGCGTTCTTCATGGAACTTTTTATATCGAGGCTAACAAGCTCATCCAAGTAAGTGTTTTAACTTATTATGTAAATTGCACTATTTCACCAGTTTGTAATAACTTTGTAGCAACTGGCCTGATGATGTTTAAGAAATTAAACGAAATATTGCTAGCTCGTTGAAAAGAGTACACTTTGGCTTTCATTTCCAGCTGCACACCCAATGAACTTTACCTTTGACATTGATATTAATTAGACAGCTGTGATCATCCTTCAGTTATATATATATATATATATATATATATATATATATATATATATATATATATATATATATATATATATATATATGTATATATATGTTATATATATATATATATATATATATATAT